>NW_026923258.1:0-211694 GCF_032062105.1 Saccostrea cuccullata | reverse complement strand
AGAAGAATTTCATTTAGATATCACATTGAACAAAACTGATGTTTTACTTGGTAAATATTACAAATATTTCAACATTTTTAATGTGTTAATATGTATAGCAAAAAGGCATATTTATAGAAAAGGAGTAAAAAAGAACTACCATCCCTAATGGGAATTAAATCTGAAATATTGTATTATTAAAAATGTGAAAAATTCACTTATACAAAAAATTGTGAACTAGACAATTTAATAGAAGATGGGCATGGCTCTCCATAGGTAATGACTCAGATACCTAAGTATATTTCCCCTACAACATTATTTGTTACAAAACAATGAATCCTATACTTTTGTTTATCTGAATTATTCTTATACAATGATATATGCATATGCACGCAGCTGAGTGAATGGAGTATGAAATGTGTATGTAAAAATAACCTCATGTTACATTAATGTATATGTAAAAACTACTTTGTTAAATTAACTTATAGATTCCAAGGCTCCGCAACCTTGGCTATAAGGACACACACATATACATGTACTGGGGTAATAAAAAAATATTTTTAGAAAAAATTATTTCAATAGTGCTTGTATTTCAATAGTGGTTGAAACGTATGGTTATCATATTGAAATGTACTTTCATCCAGCATTGATGTAATTACCGGCATTTCAATAGTGGTCATATTTAAATAGTGGTTACTAACTATGTTTGCTATTGAAATGCACTCTCAACCACTTTTGATATAATTTTTACAATAGTGGTTGTTTTTTCCATGGTTGCAACACTAGGGTAGTATAGATTCTAAACTGTTCATATCATGATCCCCGTGGGTTGGGCTGCTGGCCGCAATAGGGAATCTTAATTTTACATACCCGGTAGTTATATATAGGGAAAAACTTTTAAAATCTTTTTTTCAAGTACCTTTTGGCAAGAAAGGCTGAAACTTGTGTGGAAGCATCCTAGGGTAGTGTATATTCTAAATTGTTCAAATCATGACCCCCGGGGGTTGGGCGGGGCCACACTATGGAATCAAAACTTTACACAGAAATATGTAGGAAAAAACTATGAAAATCTTCTCCTCAAGAACCACTGGGCATGAAAAGCTGAAACTTACTGGGAAACATCCCGGGGTATTATAGATTCTAAACTGTTCAAATAATGACCACCTGGGTTGGGCAGGGCCACAATATGGAATCAAAGTTTTACAGAGAAATACATAGGTAAAACTCTTCTTCTCAAGAACCAGTTTGCCAGAAAAACTGAAACTTATGTTAAAGCAATCTGGCATATTGTAGATTCTAAATTGTTCAAATCATGACCACTGGAGGTAGGGAAGGGCCACAATAGGGAACCTAAGCTTTACATTGTAGTGAAAATCTTTAAAAAACTTCATCTTGGGAACTACTGGGCTAGAAAAACTGAAACTAATGTGAAAGCATTGTGGGGTACTGCAGATCTGATATTGTCTAATTTATGACAATTTGGGGGGGGGGGGGGGGGGGGGGGTTAGGAATGGGCCACAAAAGGTATTGCAAGTGGAAATTCGGGCAAAAAAAACAGCATGGTTATAGCTATTCAGTTGAACTATGTGGTCCATGGGCCTCTTGTGATTTAGTTTCATATAAATTGTTAGACCTACTTTTTTGTTTAATTTCTTAAACACTAAAAAAGATATATATTACGATAATTCCGTATGTACTAGGACTGCACTGGGATTACACAAGCACTATTGTACAGCATACTGTTAGTTGAGAAATATCAGCTGAATAAAGAATCCCACAGAATCATAAGGGACAAAATGAGAGACAGATATTTCACTTATATTACGGGGGAGTGTTATGTAGACCTCCCTAAAGAAATCACAGACACACATGAGGGTATTATTGATATAAAAATTTGCAGATCTCCACCGGCAAGTGGTGATGTCTGCATTAGCTGCAGAACTGTAGCTATATGCTTGTGAAAATTCGGACAGATAAAGCTCTTTGGTTTATCTGTATGAATTTTCTCAAGCAGAGAGCTACAGTTCTGCAGCTAAATCTCCATATGAGTAAAAAATTCTCGAAGGGGCCGTAAACCAACATACATTGTACAATGAAATCTCTAATCCAAATTTATTGATGTCATTTTTATTCTTTTTTTAACTTTATTCTCTTTTCAGGTGAATGTCATAACTATTCGCCGGAAATTCGGTATCTATTATATTGCTTATTGTTTTCTGAGAAATATCAGCTGAATCTGAATGAACAATCATGCAGGGATACAAGATACAACATCAGAGACAGATATTTCCCTGATCTTTCTAATGACAGTTCAGTAGATCTTCCTGATGGAATCACAGAAACACGTGACGGTGTGATAACGTTTATATCAGACGACATCCGACATGACGTCATGTACGCCTTTGTTACGGAGTGTCTGTTGGAGGACAGTGACCTGGAGTTTTTCCTGACCACAGCGTCACGTGACGTGATCTCAGAATACTGCCGGTCCTGGGATTATGAGAGGAGTGAGGGAGAGAGATGTTTGTATATACCGGAGAGACCAAAGAAGATGTACGACCTCTTTTTAGACAAACTACAGCTGGACATCATCACACACTGTACCGTGTCTGACAAAAGGATTAAGTTCAAGATCAGTGAACGTTGTGGGTATTATTGATATAAAATTATCATTTTTAATAGAAGCGTTTCTTTATATTTCTGCTGTTTATGAATTAAGTCTTTTATTTGCATAATTTAAGTTAGAGGACATACCTGTTTGTAAGCAAGTAAATCTCTTATCCTGTCTATAAACGTGTTATGTTATCAACACATTAAAATACAACAAAATGTAGGATAGGTAAATTTCAGCATTTTACTTTTTGGGGTATGTACTCCGATAGTCATTAGCGGAAAAGTAAACATGTTGACATATAATTTTTCTTGTGTCTTTCCATTGCTGGGATGTATATCTAACTTATAAAAGCAGATTTTTAAGATTGAGCCCATTTAGCGCCAAGTGTAGAACTACCTTAATACAATTTGAAATTATTTAAGGACAAATTATACAAACATAAAATCGATGTCTGGATGGGTATATATTTTTGGACCTAATTTGATTGTAAATGATGGAAGTAATTATAGCCCTGTTCTGAAGGAGAGGGGGGTATACTGTTATACCATTGTGTCTGTCTAGCTGTCCGTGTGTCTGTCTGTAACAATTTTTCGTCACAGTTTTCTCAGCAACTACTCATTGCAGATACTTGAAATTTTAATACAACCTTCTCTGAGGCATGCCATATGGTGGGATACATTTCTAGTAAAATCTAGTAAAATCCTATGTCTACTTCCTGTTTGTCTGTGCGTCTGTTCATTTCATACATAACAGATTTTTGTCGCAGTTTTCTCAGCAACTACTCATCACAGATGCTTGAGATTTTCTCTGAGGCATGCCATATGGTGGGATACATCTTTGGTCATATCGATGTCAACTTCCTGTTTGTCTGTGTGTCTGTCTGTTTCATACATAACAGATTTTCGTGGCATTTTTCTCAGCAACTACTCATCGCAGATGGGTACAGTCCACTAATTGTTTTCCCATAGGCGACAATGTTAACGTTTCTTCTCATAGCGATGTCCCTAATTTTCGTTCGGTAGTGAGTGACCCCTCAAATCAAAGCACATCAACTTGTCTTTCCTTGGTTAAAATCTCGAGGTGGCATGTCAGATTCGTTTTCCGGCAAAATGAGTCTGTCTGCGGGAACCTCTAAAAATGAAAGTGAAAGTAGGGGAATTTCAGAATTCTCACTGGCGTTATAAAACACAAAATAATTCGGCTGATCTTCTTGATAAATTACATTTTCAAAGCTTTTTTGGTAGGAAAGATACTCCTTATCAACAAGTGTGAGGCTCAGTTCAGTACACCTGCCCAATTTTTTTTAGGCAAGTCTGCAATTTAAGGAACTTGTAATTTTTTCTGCACTACTTTCTTCTCCTACCGATTCTAAAAATAATTAGTGGGATGTACCCAATATGAAAAAGCATTTTTTTGATTTTACAATATTTCACACTGTTTGTCAATCTAGAGCATAAGTAGAGACATCAGGCCAAGTTTCATGAAAATTCAACAATTAATTAAGATTTTACAGCATTTACAGTTCTATGTGTAATATCCTTAAAAAATGCTCCAATCTAGCCAAAACTGCACCCAAGTTTTGAGTCAAATTTTAGCCTATTAACACATTTATACCATTCTTAATCACCTTCATATCTTTAAATACATATAGTCAAATCATAATCAAGCACTTAATTGGGTCAATTTCACTTATTTTAAAAAATTAATGTATTTCCGCACAAAATATGACCACTTTTCACCCTCTAATTCATAGTTTCTCCAGAAATGACAAAAAAATGAAGTTCACAAATACCCCGAAAGTAGTAAAATAAAAAAGTACTTATTATTTCCTGTCCATTGATGTATCATTCATGAAATTTGGACTATTAATGAAAAAGTTATAAGCCTTTATAATCCTATATAGAATCATTTGTTTCAAAGCAATTTTTATACCAATGCAAATTTACTCATCTATGACGTCACAATGACATCATAATAATGGATAGCTCAATACTTGTGTATCATTACTTTTCCCGTACTTTTTATTTAAGACAAAATCAGTGCTTATATACTATTATTTACTTTAAAAAATAAAAATATGTGGTGTTGCAGATTAAATAAATAGTTCACTAAAGTTGTTTTGTTTCCATGGTAACCATTTTGTAATTTGTAGGAAAATGAGACAAAATTTTGAATTTCCTGACAAATCGCATAATTTTGACTGTCAACTATTCATGAAATTTCAATTCTTATATCCGTGTAATCTTAATAATGCATAATTTACAAAACAAAGATGTAGATCTAATCATTTGAAAATCTTAAATAAGAAAAGAAAATCTATATGAGCTGCAAAATGTATATAGCAGTGCATGTACAGATTAGTTATAACTAAATACTTTCACATTCTGATCACCTATTTAATATGTAAATTTCCTCACCCCCACCCCATTCCCCACTTTAATGAAATTTTTTTTTAGAAAACTTAAACTTACATATTTTGCCGACTGTCACATTTTGCTGGTTCTTTTTCAAGATGTATTCAAATGGGTGTGCATTTGCTGGCCAATAGTTTTAAACACCATCTGCATGGACCTCATGTTTTTCCTGTACCAATCACCATAAACCTAAAAAAAAAATCAATACAATAAATGGTACAATATCACATTTGCAGACAGACAGACACACAGACATTCAACACGTACAATTTTTACCATATTCCTTTTATGCCCATTACTTGAAATTAATTAATTTAAAAAATGATTAATTTGCTCCCACCTGAAATCACACTGTTTACATTGGTAATTAAGTTAATTCAGCAGAATTATATAGGTAAAAATCATGTTTTACTGACAATAATTGAACATTCAACAAAACATGTAATGCAATTGCTAAAAATATGAGAAAAATCAGTTAATGTGCATGTTCACACACATCGTTTAACTCCCAGACAACTGTACTCAGCTTGACCGCGCAACTGATCTGAAATGATGTATGTCAAGTATGCATATGTGACGCGCCGATCATCGACATGTTCCAAAAACATTAAATTGTTATTTACAAATATTGTACTAGGGTATACCTCTTACCTCCTGTGTAAAATACAAATGCCCATCACCTATATATACTGCTTAACACTGCCCTGAACAGTTTTTAGTCAGCCCGCGGGCTGACTAGTTATGGTACGAAGAACTTCCAATGCGCTTGCGTGGCTTGGAATTCTGGGAGTGGTTCTGCAGTAAATCACGCCTGCTAATTTTATTTCAGTAAAATCAATATAGATTGTAAACCAACAAATCCCTATTAAACACCAAAGTAATCTGTAAATTTAACTCAAAAAGGAATTTCCCGATGCTTATTTTTGTATAGAAGGTTTCAAACAGTTAACTGGTTCGCAGTAATTTAACTGGTTCGCACATAATCATGTGTTCTACGCAGCGAAGCATACAGTTCCTACTGTTGGATGAATTTAGTGTTTGACGAGTAAATTGAAGCTCTTTTATAAAATATATTGAAAGTATTTTTACTTATGTATTTAAATCTACAGCACAAACATTGGGTTATTACATATTTTTAGCTTTTCAGTTTTTACTGCTTTTACTTTCGTTTTCACTACAAATCATTTCGATCCCGATGCTAAATAATGGACAGACTTGTTAAGTCATACAACAGATACTTCGGAAAGAAAACACAACTGGCTAAGCTTGCTCGTTTGTTGCCCCCCGCTGAAATTAGAGAATATCAATTTCAGTCTGTCTGTCCGTCCATCTGTAGTTCTGTCTGTCTGTAACACTTTCACTTCCCGGCAGCGAGCTATTGCAGTGAAATTTTACACAACTGTTAACACCTTATATGGCCTTTGGAAGACCCTCTTGATTTTGAGGTCAAAGGTCAAGGTATTAAATTTAGAAATTCTGTCTGTTTAAACACTTGTTTTCGCGCGATATCTCTGTAAGCCATTGAGCTTTTGCAATGAAATTTTATACCACAACTCCCTATGGCCATATATATGGCGTAAGGAACACCCCTGTGTATTTTGAGGTTCAAACGTCAGTGTCATAAATTCATACTTCTGTGTGACTCTGTGTAAAACTTTCATTTCCAGTATCAAATGTCATAAACCATAAAAGGCTCCCTATGGCTCCGCCCTGGACCCCCACCCCCCCACCCCCGATCTGCGCATGCTTTTTTTTTTTTATCCGTAAATTGGCTTGCTTTTCATAAACTACGACCTGATAATCTAGGTTGTGGCAATCATATTTATGAATTAATAGGTTTATTATATTATAAGAGGTCTGATAAATGAATTTGTAGGTCTTAGTAATGTTTGCTTTATTTCAATTCTACTTTTTATGAAACAATTTAATCCAAAATTCAGCTAGTTACTAGTAAGTCAAATGACGAGTCGATAGTTAATAAACTAAAAAAAAAGCTTCTAGGCTATACCGTCAAAGCTTACATGTTACCTGTTTGAATGAACAATAAATGTTTATTTTTTTTATTCTAAAATGTACAAGAAAATGTACTAGGTATTTCAATAATCCTTTATTTGTATTCTCAAACGAAGGTTCAGTATGGCTGTTTAAGTATCGCAGGGACAAGGGTGTTTCCTTTTTCTAAACACATAGCCAAGAGAGATTCAACCGGCGGCATGATAAACTCTAACAAGGATGATAGTGAAGCTTATTGGGCTCCGTTTTGTTAAAAATGGCATAATGTTCATATATCCCCCTCCCCCTAAAATCTTATAGATCTGATAATGAGAGTGTAGGTTTATAACTTCTTTGATTAATGTTACGTGAATTGGGATTTAAATGTTTATACATACTTTCCGTTCTTTTGATTTTGAGACGAAAAATGCAAGAATCTGCATGTACCAACGTTTCTGTTCCTATGCAGAAAAATATTAAGACGAGGTTTTAATTCTAGTGGCCAACTCTGCTACTGATTAAAATTTTGTTGAAGGCATTTTTTTAAACATTATCACAGAGAAGAAAAATCCACTGGCTGACTCTCTAAGCTTTTTTTAAAAGCTAAACTTGTGATAACTTTCTGCTAAGTCTACTTTCACTTCGACCTTGACCCCTATTGAATACCGATCCCGAACTCATTTGTTATTTTTGTGTATTTAAAATAAACCACAGTGGAGCATGTACTTCTACATAATTGCTTATTAATAAAATTATAAATTTATGATTCTGAATAAATAAATTATATAAATCAATACATTTAATCTACAAGATACATGTGTAAACAATGGGTGATACATGTTGACTGTTCCGGGGGGGGGGGGGGGGGCTAGACATTTATTTATGAATCAATTTGTTTAAAAATGTGTATCAACAATATAAGAATTGTTTTTTTCATAAATTTGAACAATTGAAAATAATAGAAAACAACAACTTTGAAATAAATTCAAGATTTATGACATCTTTCACTTACTTATAGGCTTCCTAATATGGGTACAGTCCACTAATTGTTTTCCCATAGGCGACAATGTTAACGTTTCTTCTCATAGCGATGTCCCTAATTTTCGTTCGGTAGTGAGTGACCCCTCAAATCAAAGCACATCAACTTGTCTTTCCTTGGTTAAAATCTCGAGATGGCATGTCAGATTCGTTTTCCGGCAAAATGAGTCTGTCTGCGGGAACCTTAAAAATGAAAGTGAAAGTAGGGGAATTTCAGAATTCTCACTGGCGTTATAATACACAAAATAATTCGGCTGATCTTCTTGATAAATTACATTTTCAAAGCTTTTTTGGTAGGAAAGATACTCCTTATCAACAAGTGTGAGGCTCAGTTCAGTACACCTGCCCAATTTTTTTTAGGCAAGTCTGCAATTTAAGGAACTTGTAATTTTTTCTGCACTACTTTCTTCTCCTACCGATTCTAAAAATAATTAGTGGGATGTACCCAGATGCTTGAAATTTTAAGACAATTTTCTCTGAGGCATGCCATATAGTGGGGTACATTTTTGGTCAAATACGATGTCAACTTCTTGTTTGTCTGTGCATCTGTCCATTTCATACATAAATTTTTGTCGCAGTTTTCTCATCAACTAATCATAGAAGATGCTTTATATTTTAGTACACTTGTTGTTGAGGCATGACATATGGTGGGATTAATTTGATATGAACATGATTTCAATTTTATATTTATACCCCCGTAAACGAAGTTTAGGGGGTATATCGGAATCACCATGTCCGTCTGTCTGTCTAGCTGTCCATCCGTCTGTAGACAAGATTTTGTCCGGACCGTTTCTCAGACACTGTTGAATGGATTTGTCTGAAAATTTATACACTTATTATTCACCATATGAAGGTGTGCACCTGGGATTTTCATCATGATTGGATGATTTTTCTGCATTTTACAGGCGTTTTTTTGTTTTTATTTTGTGATTTTGTTTGGCTCATAACTAGAAAACTATTAGACTTACAATCATCAAACTTAAACAATTTATGCATCTTGGGTAGAAGGTGTGTCATGACCTATTTCAAGGTCACTGTGACCTTTAATTTAAGTGATTTTTTTTTTTTAAAAACTAAGTCTTTAAAATTTTAAAATTTCATAGTCCTAAAAAATGTAAAAATATAGTTGTATCCTTATCAAAAAATACTAAATTAAGTAAAAACTTATTTTTTCATCATATATGAGAGGAATTCAGTTTGTCTCATGGGCATAATTATCAAGCACTGGTCAAGGAGAACTTTTGATAGCAGAAATGTGTATGTCAAATTAGAGAGAAATTAATGAGTTCCTTGTCGGGAGTTAACCAGCAAGAGAATCTCTATCTTAATTTATCTCTTGGGAGTTGGGCAAAAAGAAATGGCCTTATAGTTGCTTGTGTTAAGGTTCATTGATACTCTGATAAGAGACATAACTCTACAGATAAGAAAGATAACTTTCTGCAGACATTTTGTCATGAAATTCAGTATTTTGTCATGCCATAGTTTACAAATCTCTATCATATGGACCATTTTATTGTTAACTCAAGCAAACCTATCCCACGGTTCAGAGGTTCATTTTTAGTTTTATTGCTAGTATATTCAAAAATTATTTTGAATAGTTTCCTAAAACATTTACACTCCGTTCCGTTAAACGGTGTAAACTGATAAAAAAAATCTATTTCTAAACGTGAAAGTCTTTTAATTGTACAGAAATAAAAGCCGCAGAATTGTTTATAAACATAAAATTAATATTTTATTTCATTAAAAAAGAATTTCAAGGGCGATAATGGAAAGATAACTCTTGCTTATGGATGCATTTAATTTTACATGCACAGAAAACAATTTGATATTCTGATTTAAAAAGCATCGCTCCAGTATGTTTTCTATAGGGAATTAGATAGGTATGAGAGTAAATATTATTTTCATATTTACCTCATCTTTCTAATTTAATTATGAGATTAAAAATAATTGATCTTTCTAATGACCATATCAAATTTTCTTCAAATCATGATTTGACATATCATTTATTTCTGAAAAAGTAAGCAACGCTTCATACTTCAAACTATTTTGTATTTGAATTGAATGTTATAGTTGTTGTTGAAAATCAATGTTTGGAATTTTAAAAAAAAGTCGTGAAATGTGGAGCAGAGGGATATTGTCCCTTAATTAAGAGTTCTTGATGGCTGTAGTCCAGATAAAGATCTTTCAATTGGTGTAATGTAATTAAAACAAATTGATGTTTTAGTGTATGTTTAAAACTGAATTAGTATTGTATAATATAATTAAAATTAATTATACATGTGTTCATTGAAAAAAAAATTACATTTCAATTTTTATATATTTGCAACAAATTGCAGTCATGTCTCACTTAGAATTTTATAGTCTAAAGAATAATTAATTTTTGATTTTTTTTTTATTAGACTGTAGCATTTCCATTATTTCATAAAATATGCAATAAACAATTTAAAGCTGCAGATGGATATTTGTTTAGCTCTAACACAGCCAGTTTAGAATTATATGATGTATTATTTGTTTTAATTAATCCTTACACTGTAAGTCTATTAGAGATGTATGTACAATATTTTAAACATGATTAGAAATGGAAATTAGATTATTGAAATCTGTGTCAATCTGTTAATCAAGGTTATCAAAAAATAATACAGAAAAGTATATTTTTAATATACTTTTAATACATTCATTTCTGTACTTTCTTAAAATAATACAGAAAAAATATATTATTTTCCTATCACAAAAAAATGGGTATATTATTTTTGTATTAAAATCTGACTTTGATATTTTGCAGTGTATTATTTTTGTATTTTTTTGAACTTAGATTATTTTCAGTGTATTATTTTTGTATTTTTAAGGACTTAGTTTTTTCCAACTGTATTTTTTCTGTATCAATTTTGAACTTAGTAATTTTACAGTAAAATCTCTACAGCTAGAGTGTATCATATTTGTATTAAATTTGGACTTAGTAATTTAACAGAAAGTTTGACTGTATTATTTTTATATTAAATTTGGACTTTTTGATTTTACAGAATTTGTCTGATTATTATTTTTGGATTATTTTTATATTAAATTTGGACTTTGTAACTTTTCAGAAAAGTCCCTACATTTAGACTATATTATTTTTGTATTAAATTTGGACTTGGTAATTTTACAGGAAGATGGTCAGTATTTTTTTTTTATTTTGTATCAAATTTGATTTTAGTACATTTACAGAAAATTCCATAGTTAGTCTGTATATTTTGTTTGTTTTTTTTTTTTTCTTTGGGGAGGGGGGGGGGGGTAGGTTAAATTAATATTGTATTTATGAACTTTATAAATTTTAGAGAAATTCCTTGCAAATATTCTGCTGGTTTTAGATACCGGTACTAGTTTGTAGCATTTTAGAACATTTCTTTTTTTTTTTTTTTATTTATTTTTTTAAAAGGTATCTTGGTATCCAAATCGAACTTAAAAATTAATTGGTACTAAAATTTTTGTTAATTCCATTCAGTTATATCAATGGTAATCTAAAGAAATGTCTCCATATTCAGCTGATTAAGTTGAAGATTTTACAGAGGGTTTACATTTTTACAGCGGGTTTACATCCAATCTCGTGCAGCAGGTGGCCTTGCAGGCTTACAAATGATTGCATCATACTACAATGTAGAAATCACGTGATTTACCTGTGCACATGGAAAGTCCCAACTATCAGTATTTCTGTACATACGATGTTTCTTCAGATTTGAGATATTTTGCAGTAATGAATGACAATTATATTTTAAATTAGCCTTAATGAATTTTTTGAAACGGTCTTACAATGTACAAGTGTAGAAATGGTCGTAAAATCAGTAGATTTACTACCGTAATTGGCTGAAGCCAATGTTGTGTACACGTGCGCTTGTCACTTGATGATTATCTCTCCACACCCCTTCAGGCAATTAAATTGTGTACCGACTCCAAAGCATTGTTTTTACAGTAATGGGGCTAATTATTTGCTGTTCTTTTAATTGCTTGAATTATTTTCTTTCTTAAAAATCGGGGATCAGTTTAGAATCTTTCGTATTGTGTTGATTATGACACATTGAACACTTGTTAAGTGTAATTTTACCTTATCTTATACTTATCGGCCTCTTGTTTAAATAATTGAGAGTTAACAAATGAAATACTAAGTATGTTAAAACAATATCACAATTACTTTGCTGAAATAAAATTAACTTAAGTATATGGCGACGTAATATATCAAAATCTGTGTATTGTACAAAAAAAAAAAATAATAAACTCTTCTTCGCAACATTATCATGATTATCTTACGTAATTAATACAGTGCATTTAGGATTATTTACTGAAGACATACATGGCTGATGCCTAGTTCTATTTTGGATAATTTCTGAAAATGCTTGTAATAAATATAACTGACGATTTCTATTTCACCGCGACTGTAAAGCTGCAAATATGTTTGTATATTCCCCGCGTTATATGATCCTAATTGTTGAACTTTATGGTCTATTTTCAGGTCAACTTGAATAATTATAAAAAGAAAAAAAAATAACAAACAAACAAACAATATGGCCGACCGGAAATCTCTCTGTTTGTAATCGGAAAATTCCGTAGGAACAAAAATGTTATGATTTGAAGAAATGATTCCTAATAATTATTCCTATAATGATCTTGGGTTTGTTAAAAGGATTCTGTACTATTTTTAGACTTCGTAAATACATCTTTTTAAACTGTTTAAAATATTTTCTATTTAAAAATCGGAAATCTTCGTAAATATCGAACAATTTGATTGGTCAGAATTTAAATTTTTTCTTAGCTTTTCTCTGATTGGCTAACGGAAATTTACCCACGCCATTTTGAAAAATAGATTGACGAGCCATGCTAAGAGAGTTGTTGATGTTTTGAATAAATTAGTGAATATTCGCCGGTAAAATGGATTGAAAAATAGATGCTTAACTTCAGCATGTAAGGATGGATCAGAAAAAAGCGAAAACAGGAGGAGGTTGGCGTTTTTCAAGCACAATGCCCTGGCTTTCCTGGTGTAAACAACGCCACATGCGGTAAGACTAAGAGTTTACACAAAACATCACAGTAGTTTTACTTTTTTTTAAAGTGCAATGTAGATTAATAAAGGTATAAGCTTTAATAACCAAATCATAGTAGGTCAAAATAAATGAGGATATATTGGTCTTATTGTGAAAGATAGTTTTGTTATGTGCTAGTTTCAACTTCAAGATCGAATTGTATGAAGGACTTTCAATGGCAAGTGAAATTATTCAGATAGACTAAAACTACTTTCAAAATTAATTTCACACATGCCATGAAAATGGACTAATAACAGATAAAATCATTTTAATTTTGAAAAGGGGGGGGGGGGGGGGGGGGGGGGGAGAATTGGAATAAGCTTCATGGATCTATAGTTTAGTATACTTATTTATTTCTATTATGAACATGCAGGCAAGAATTTTCTGTCTCTTTATAATAAATAAAGGCATCTGTTTAAACTCGAGACTGCTTTACTTTAGTAGGGATGATCCAGGATTTGGGGGGGGGGGGTAAGTAAGAAAGATTTCTTTCACTAAACAGTTGTTGGATAAACTAATATTTTTTATATGAATTATACTAAGTATTTTACTTAACCCGATATCCTAATCAAATGCACCCCCAATAAGGCAATATGGGCGGGGGGGGGGGGGGTAATGTTCATTTTTTTAATGTTCTATATTTGTCTCTCTGTTCTTCAAAACATTTAACAGTATTATTACTTTTACAGTTTTAGGCACTCGGCAGACCGGTTGAAGAAAAGCTGATTAGTTAAAGATGATAATACCCCCCCCCCCCTTGAAGCACTACAGGTGTGTAACCGCGACCAAGCAGGATGATTGAATGAGAAAACTGGAGATGTACTTCTGCAACAAAGTAAAGTGCTGTGCAAAAGAAACAACAAAGCAGAAAGAAGATCTAGACTTTAAGTCTCAAATATCATGACAAATGTACAAAGTAGAACACAGACAATAAGATTGGTAAAACATGAATTAGGAATTTAAAAATGAGGATAAGAAGAGTGAATACTGTATGTAAGACAAAAAAAATCAAGTTCATTATACTATAAGTAGCTAATTCAGCACTCTAAAGCCATATTATTTACTTTTAGTGATTTGTGCCTATTAGATGACTAGCTCAAGGTTTTATTCTCATAAATTTTTTTTTTACTGGGTTAAAGAATTTCAAATACTTATCTTTACCTGCTTTCAGAAACTTCATCAACATTGAGATTTTTAATGTTAAAATTTAATTCATCCATAAATTTAGACTTTTCAAACTTAATTTTATATTTTTTTTTGTATTATTTCAAGCTTTTAAATATACTTTTTGTCTATTAATTTTGTATTTTAATGGTATTTTTGAATAGCAATTCTTAAAGATGAAAAATACATTAAAAATATATTATTGATACAAAAATAATATACTGATACAAAAATAATACATTTATATTTTTTTTTCAAGATAAAAAATACAAAAATAATACACTAATACAAAAATAATCTACCTTTTCTGTATTTTTAATTCTTTCCAGATAAAAAATACAAAAATGATATACTGGTACAGAAATAATACATTTGTATTTTTTCTGTATTTTTTATTCTTCTCAGGTAAAAATACAAAAATAATACACTTTATATTATTTTCATACTTTTTTGACCACTTTTCTGTAGTTTTAATTCTTCTCAGTAAAAATACAAAAATAATACACTTTATATTATTTTCATACTTTTTTGACCACTGTATTATTTTCATATTTTTCTGTAGTTTTATTTCTTCTCGGGTAAAAATACAAAAATAATACACTTTATATTATTTTCATACTTTTTTGACCACTGTATTATTTTCATACTTGGAAAGAAAAATACAGAAATAATACAGAAGTACAAAAATAATACAATGTAACCAATCAATTATATCATTTTTGTATTATTTCTAAAAAATAAAATATATTAAAAATATACTTTTTTGTGACTGGTCTATTATTTTAGACCTAATTTGGAACCAAGATTTTGAGGGTTCCAAATTTGGTCATTAAAATTATACTTTTTTTGTATTATTTTTGTATTATTCTCTTGTATTATTTTTATATTTTTTTTCGATATGGGAATATTTTCAAAGCTCTTAATAGAAAATAGTATGTATCATCTGTCCTTAACTACTACTATTTAACAACACTTTTGTGTTATATTTAGGATTGTACACCTCTTTCCTTAAAAAAAAAACATGCATGTTTAGTTATTAAATGTACTTATTAAACCAACAAAAATGACCTGACTTCGGACCCCAATCCTTGAACAGAACGTGAAAGTGAAACGTGAAAAATTGGTACATGTAACAAAGTCAATCAGGTGAAGGTTTCGATTAAAACACCCCCCCCCCCCCCCAGTCTTTTACGATTTTATGCCTTGTAAAGAATTTAAAGAATTTTCTTGGTATTTGATTTTTGACAGGGATTGACCCCCTCCATCCTTTTCTGCAAAAAATTGTGGATTTGCAATGCACACTATATAGGCTCCTACACTATATTTTATTTAGCCAAATGTCATTGTTTGATATTGTGTATTAAACTTTTAATTTTTTGATAAGGTTGGGATAAGAAATAATAATCTTTCATCTAAATCTTCTACAAATACCAACAAACAGCATTTAATTACATTTATTAGCTCTTCTGAGCCAGAGGCTCAAAGAGCTAATGCTATGGCCATTTGTGCGGTGTGCGTTGTGCGTAAACTTTTTAGAATATGGGCCATAACTCAAGAACCCCTTGGCCAATCAGTACCAAATTTGTCACAGGGTATCCTAGGCCCAAGGGCTAACAGTTATACTAAAATAAGGGTTGCGACCTTTAAGCAAGGGGAGATAATCAGGAAAACAAAAACAATAGTACTGGTTGCTAAAAAATCTTCTTCTCTGTAACCACCAAGCAGATTTTCACCAATCTTACATACAAGGATCAGGATATGTCGAAGATTAAAATTTGCACGGGGAATTACCCTGGGGCAAAGGGCATGGTCTCAAGGTCACTTCAAAGTTGACCCAAATTTACAATTAATAAAAACATGTACAGCAAAACTCGTTTAGTACGAACACTGATATTGCGAATTTACGGATATAACGAAGTCATCTTAGATCCCCAGCTATATAAATTAAATGAATTTCTTATACGAATTACGGATATAACGAAGTAATTTTATAGGTCCCAGTGACTTCGTTATAACCGAGTTTTGCTGTATATTTTGCTTACTATAAGGACTAGGATCATCAAATCTTGTAAGTTGATGCATCTTAGGACTTCACATCATGTTAATTCAAAAGTAGATCACAGTGACCTACTTTTTAAATTTTGCGGGGATTTGTTTTCAAATTGATTTGAAGGCATATTTTGGACACTTTAAGGCCTATGATCATCAAACTTTGTCATTTGATGCATCATGGGTCCTCAAACAATGTCAACTTATAAGTAGGTCACCGTGACCTACTTTTTGTATGACTTATCTTTAAAAACATTAAATCCCATTATTTCAGACACTGGGAGGTTTAGAAGCATCAAATCTTGTACTTTGATGCATCTCGGGACCTTAAAACATATTTATGAAAAAGTAGGTCACTGTGACCTACTTTTTGAATTTTGCCAACATTTGTTTTCAAATTGTTTAAAACACATATTTTGATTGCCTTCAGACCTACAACCATCAAATTTGGTCTGTAGATGCATCTTCCCTTACAGAAATTTCTGATAAGTGACTTATAAGTGATTTATTCTTTTACTTATAAGTTGTTTATTCTGGTCTACACTTCACTGATACATTTAACTTATAAGTGACTAATAAGTTACTCATTAGGATTTTATATGCAAATGAGCTGCTTGACCTATAAGTGACTTATAAGCCAGTATTAGCCACTTATGCTTTATGCAAGTATAGTCACTTATAAGTGACTATAAGTGACTTATAAGTCAAGCATTAACCCTTCATACTGTATCAAGTATTAGTCATCTATAAGTGACTTATAAATGAAGTACAACACTACCTGTAAGATCTTAATTTAGAACAGAACTTCCAACCATGCAGGGGTTGCATGATATGTTCAAAGCTATTTTTTACATTTACACATGTATCTGCACTTTAGATGAAATAATCAAGTAAAAGTTTTATGGAAATTAATCACTTTCATATGACATTTCTTTGATGATGCAAACTTAACATATTAATTCAGTATACAAACAAGAATGTTGAACAAAAAGGCAACAAGATTTAATGACCTTGAGACTTCTTCAAATTTATGAAATCTGAAAGCAACTGAGTCAATTGATTCAAAATTTCATGCAAAGGAAGTTAAAATAGAGAGATGATGTAAATAGAACCTACTTGTTGTACCTGATGTGAAGGTATACTCAGAATAAATCTAAAATCTCCAACATCCTTTCACAGACACAAACTTGGTTTCAAATTCTTGTTGCTGATCTCTGCAGAGACAAACTCTCTGATTAGCTACCTTGAATACCCATAGTGCTTCTTGAGAGAAGTCTAGTATAGGGTAGGGCTGTCACGGTTAACCGAAAACTCGGTTAACCGCTCCGAAATGGCATTCGGTTCGGTTCGAGTCAGGTTTTCCGGAATTCGGTTCGGTTTTTTTTATCTTTTATATAATAATAATTTGCTTGCAACACGCGTTGTGATTGGTTGTTTATTTCAATGAAGGGTTCTTTAACCAATGAAAATACAGGTAACATCGAAGACATTTAATCATGGCATACACATGTTGAAGGAAAACCAAAACTTCACGTTTTGAATGTTTCAATTGTTGTAAACAAGATAACTCTAGTCAATAACTATATTTATTTTATTCTAAACAAGAAGTTTATTACTTTGTTATTTTTTGTTACATTTAACAACTTGTTCTGTTGAATAAAATGGATAGAAATTTGTGTCAGCAAAATAGTACTTTCTACAATGTCCTTAATCCTTATTATCCTTTGATATATATAAAGATGTTTTATTTAAATTCTCAAAATGAAAACCGAACCGAAAAAACCGAAAACCGAGAATTTATTTTCTGAACCGAACCGAACCGAAAAATGTCTGAACCGTGGCAGCCCTAGTATAGGGTAAAAATTCTAAGTCCACACTTATACTTTGCTCATACCATACTGATCTTCACTTATAAGTGAGGTATAAGTGAAATATTCACTGATTTGTAGCTCATCTTTACTTATAAGTGAAGTATTAATGAAATCCATTCCTCACTTATACTTACTTTGACTTATAGTACACTTATAAGTAAATTTCAAAATTTATATGTGACTTATAAGTTACTAATAAGTGGATTATAAAACACTTATAAGTTTCTATTAGTTTTTGAGTTGGCTCGCGTAGCGACCTACTCCCTGTTGACATAGCTGTTTCAGAGATGTAAAATTTTTCACGCATTCATCAAGGTGACCCATACGCCAAATATAATAGTTCTAGCAAAAAATGCTTTGGTTTGGGTGATTGTATAAACTTAAGAGGTAAAAACTGTATAAAATTTCATACTGTAACATTATTTTTGCCTCATATGCTTTTAAAGAAATTTCTGATTAAATATCTGTATGATGTAAAATTACTGCGTATGAATATATTGTTCAAGCATGTTAGGCGGATCTAATCTTCCCATCTGAAGTTTATTTATAATTGACCTAGAATACTCCCTAACACAAACACCTGCTGCTCTCATTAGCTGCAGCTAGTTGTTGTTGAAAATCTATTTTTAGAATCCAGATTTGCTGTGGGAATCTTTAACCTAATTATCCTATAACACTGACCACTTCAGCTAATGTGCTGAAATTCATTATAGAAGCCAGTCAAAATAATACGGAAGCCCATTAGTGCCAACCTGTATATATAGTGGAAAAGTAATATACACTCTATTTATGAACCGAACATGGATCAGACATATAATATTCAATCTCTTAAGATGCAAAATAAACCAAATATATTAAGGTATGGTGCACATATGTATGAAAAAGCTCAATTGACTCGAGCGAGTCAACTCGCAGGCCCTTCAGGCCTTTGATTTCTGTAAGGGTTGGGTCTTTGAAAAATGTCGACATTTTATGGCTGCATTTAAGTATCTTAAGTATTCATTGGCTTAGAATCATCAAACTTTGTGAGTCGATGCATATTTGGTTTTCGGAGAGTGACGACCAAAAAGTAGGTCACGGTGACCTACTTTTGACATTTCATGGCTTTATTTAAGTATCTCTGGTACTTATTGGCTTAGAATCATCAAACTTTGTGAGTTGATGCATCTTGGGTTTTCGGAGAGTGACGACCAAAAAGTAGGTCATGGTGACCAACTTTTGACATTTTGTGGCTATAATTAAGTATCTCTGGTACATATTGACCTAAAATCATCAAACTTTGTCAGTTGAGGCATCTTGGATTTTCGGAGATAGTCAACCAAAAAGTAGGTCACAGTGACCTACTTTTGAATATCTCAGGTATGTATTAGCTTAGAATCATCAAACTTTGTCAGTTGAGGCATCTTGGGTTTTCTGAGAACGTTGACCAAAAGGTAGGTCAATGTGACCTACTTTTGACATTTTATGGCTATATTTAATTATATCTGGTACTTGTTGGCTCAGAATCATCAAACTTTGTCAGTTGAGGCATCTTAGGATGTCATTGAATGTCCAACAAGAAGTAGGTAACAGTGAGTTACTTTTGAATATCTCAGGTACTTATTGGCCTAGAATCATCTAATTTTGTCAGTTTAAGCATCTTTGGTTTTTGGATAACGTCGACCAAAAAGTAGGTCACCATTACCTACTTTTGACATTTTATGGCTATATTTACTTATAATTGGTACATGTACTTATTGGCTTAGAATCGTCAAACTTTGTCAGATGATGCATCTTGGGTTTTCAGAGAATGTTGACCAAAAAGTAGGTCATGGTGACCTACTTTTGAATATCTCAGGTACTTATTTAATTAGAATCATCAGTCTTTGTCAATTAATGTATCTTGAGTCCTCAGAAAATTTCAATCAAAAGGTAGGTCACTGTGACCTACTTATGGTATTTTATAATTATATTATAATATCTTCAGTCTTAACTGGCTATATATAATCAAACTTTGTAAGTTGATGCATTTTGGGTCTTATGATACTAATAAAGTTGAAGGCTTCTAACAGAAGTGATTGATTGTACAATTTATCAGAAGAGCGATTCAAGGCCCTTTGGCCTCTTGTTTATTATACCTCTACTGATTTCCCCTCTATAAAAATTTAATTATAGTAAAATGTGAATCATTCCCTAGAAATAACTGAGAATGTCCTAATCCCCGTGCATTGGTTAAAAAAGCTACTCCGTGCTTCCGAAGCTAATTCCCGGTTATCCGGAATCCTATCGATTTTACTTTTATGTCTGTATAAAATGTTATTAGACTACCTTTTATTAATCCCTGTGTGTTAGTCAAGTGAGATCATTCCCGCTCCAAGAGCATATTACTTGTCATTGGCAATCCTCTATTTTTGTATCGGTGAAATAAAAGACAAAAAGTATTTCATTGAGGAAGTTGGCAAGATTCCAGTTCCCCAAGAGCATGCAGGACTATTTCGGAACTGGAATCTTGCTATCTCCCTCATTGATACATGTATACTTAAATTGAGTGTATAATAAACAGAAAGTTTTTGATATAATATTTTAAATTTCTTTGTGTACATACCACAAGTCAATTTGTAGGAAAAATGAGCAATGATTCAACGAAATGGCAATGGAACCTTGAGATGTACTGTTAAGGGTGAAATTAATTTCATGTCTCTACTTATCAATGAAAATTAAATCATCCAAAAATTATTTTTATTTGTGTTCTGATCTTTGATTTTTTTAAAAATACAGTGGGAGTTGCTGAAGAAGTCCTGGAATGGGACCAGAGTTGTTTTTTTTTTCTTTTTTATTACTTTATTAATTAACTTATGATGGTTATTATTTTATATTTCAGTGGGAGTCCCTACAGAAGTACTAGAGTGGGACCAGGAGGCCAGAGAGCGGTATGTGGAGTACGCTAAGACAGGAACACGGACAGTCCACCACGCCCGGGGGATGATTGTAGGATGTGCTGGGGCGGGGAAAACCACGCTACTTAAACGTCTGCTCAGGTGTCGTGAAGAAGAGATAATGGAAGTTAAGTCTACTGAGGGATTGGAGGTGCATGAGGAAATATTTGAATTATGTGATGAAGCAAAGTCTTTGAAAGGTAATATATAATAATTCCAATTTAACTTTGTTTATAAATAAAAAGAAGGAAAGCCTATTTGTGTATTGAAAATTAAACATAAATTCACAATTGCAACGTTTTATAAAAAACGATCTTCAGAAAAATACGAATGAATTAGTTTGTACACATGAAAAAGAAAATATGGTTTTTTTAAATGATGATTTTATGCCCAACCATGAATATGGCCGGGACATATAGTGTTTGTCATGTCCGTCTTCTGTCTTTCCGTCAAATTTTGCATTTAGCTCTGTTCAAAGGTTAGTTTCAAACAAACTATCCAAGATATCTTCATCAAACTTCGTATGCTGATAGATATTAATGCGAGCTATGCAACTGCATTAAAAATTTTTTACCTTTCCTTTGACCTTGACCTCACTTTTCTTAAAATAGTGATTTGCTCTGTTTTAAACATACCATACAAGATGGTGTAATCAAACTTCACATGGTTTGACCTAACTTATCTTTAAAGTAAGTGTTTTGCTTAGTTTTAAAGATACCATTCAAGATATTTTTATCAAACTTAATATGCTGTTACATAAAGATGAGAGCAATTCAACTGCATCACTATTTTTTACTTTGATCTTTCCTTTAACCTTTGACCTCACTTTCTTAAATTAGTGTTTAGCTCAGTTTTAAACATACCATTCAAGATGGTGTAATCAAACTTCACATTTTGATACATACTGATGAGAGCTATGCAACTGCATCAACATTTTTGACCTTGACCTTTCCTTTGACCTTACTTATCTTTATTTATTGTTTTGCTTAGTTTTAAAGATACCATTCAAGATATTTTTTTCAAACCTAATATGCTGTTACATAAAGATGAGAGCAATTCAACTGCATCACTATTTTTTAGCTCTACTGGTCAGAGACCAGAAGAGCTTATGCGATAGTAAGGTGTCCGTCGTCCGTCCGTCTGTCTGTCTAGCTGTCCGTCTGTCTGTACACATTTTTCAAAACGCTACTCCTCCTACAGATTTGGTCTGATTTCAATATAACTTGGCTCACAAGTAGACTACACTAAGATACATAGAATAGTGCATCGGTTTTTGATTTCGATGAACAGTGTTGCCATGGTTTCTAAAAATAGGAATTTCTGTGCAATTCCTTTAAAACGCTACTCCCCTACAGTTTTGATTTGATTTTAATATTACTTGGCACACAAGTAGACTACACTAAGATACATAAAATAGTGCATCGGTTTTTGATTTCGATGAACGGTGTTGCCATGGTTACTAAAAATAGAATTTTCTTTGAAATTCCTTTAAAATGCTACTCCTTCTACAGTTTTGGTCTGATTTCAATATTAAGTAACACACAAGTAGACTACACTAAGATACATTAAATAAAGCATCGGTTTTTTATTTCGTTGAACGGTGTTGCCATGGTTACAAAAAATAGAATTTTCTGTGAAATTCCTTTAAAATGCTACTCCTTCTTAAGTTTTGGTCTGATTTCAATATTACGTATCACACAAGTAGAATACACTAAGATACATAAAATAGTGCATCGGTTTTTTATTTTGATGAACGGTGTTGCCATGGTTACTTAAAATAGAATTTTCTTTGAAATTTCTTTAAAACGCTACTCCTCCTACAGTTTTGGTTTGATTTCAATATAACATGGCACACAAGTAGACTACACTAAGATACATAAAATAATGCATTGGATTTTGATTTCGATGAATGGTGTTGCCATGGTTAATCATTACTTTGAAAAAGACATTTCCAATTTTTCAATGACCTTCTTTTTTCAAATTGTTCAACATCATATAATTTTTGTCTATAACAAAATAATTATTGAGGTACAATGATAAATCATTAAATAAGATAGTACACTTTTTTCTTGATGTTTGAAAGATATATTTTTTTGCTAATACAATAATAATATTCAAACCCACATCAATGTCTGTAGTACAGAGGATTATATTTTGTTTATTAATTTGCAATGTTCTACCAGATCCAATCTTCTAAGGATGACCAGATTATTTTGACAAAATCACATGATTAAAAAAATAAGTGTTTTAGGGTCTCATGTTCCTGTGAGCACAGTGCACACTGCTGATTATCAAAAAAAAAAAACAAATATTTATTCACACCAATTGTTCTATGTAGAATTCTGTATTGAAACCAAAACAATGTTGTATCTTTTGTTAGGTTTTTAAAAGTAAAGCTGACATGAATTCTTAAAAACGCAAAATTTTCATCTATGTACGACTTGTTTCATACCAACTATAGCCGTATTCCGCCATATTTCTTTCAGATACCTTGTCTCATTGAAAGGATGTATACCCCAATGCGGACGTTACACTTGAATTATTATTTGGCTTGGGTATCGACTTGTGCACATCTCCGATGGTAAAGCTTATGAGAACACATGAGGTGATCAAGACATTTCAAAACCACAATAAACAACATAATAATCATATTTCTGAATAATTATAGATTTGAATCAAAAGAAAAAAATGCAAGTGTGGAAGAGAAATTTAGATGCATGAGTACGTATTTTGACAGTGCGCCAATTTATGCAGAATAAACTTGAAATAAAAAGCAGTAAAATCTGCAAACACATTTTGAAATTAAAGCATTTGTATGGAACAAAACTACCAAGGTCTTTGATTTGCAGGTCCTAAAGATGCAATTGATGCATATTGAGAAATTGCCTTGAATGCTGTAAACGTACCCATACCTGGAAATAAGGTTATTGCATCGGTTCAAAGATGTGCACAAGTCAAGTGATATACATCGAATCCCATTTATTGAAATATGCATCACCAAAAAGAAATGAACTCCATAAAAGCTCAACAGTAAACAAAATGTCATTACTTGGTACAGACTAGCACATCTATACACTTAGTCCATGCTGATCTCATTTTGGTCAGGCAAAATATCACAAGTGGCAAGAGAAGTTATTTGGTATTTGCGCAGCTGAAAAGGGGGTGGGGGGTTAAAGTATTATAACTGCTGTTCATAAGCTATAATTGTGAATTGTCTATCAACATGTAGTTCTAATGTACATTCTATACAAAGTCCTATATATAGTCTGCAGTTAGTTTGCGTCGCAAAATTCATTTGTCAATTATAACTGATTATTTTGGTACTAATCTTAAATCTAAACTAAGTAATTTGAGGTACGGTAATTATTTACTTCAAATCTTAATAGCAATTAATCAGAATACAATTTTTATGCGCCCGGGTCGATAGATCCCGGGCGTATATTGTTTTTGTCCTGTCTGTTTGTCTGTTTGTCTGTTTGTCCGTTTATCTGTTTGTCTGTTTGTCTGTTGTCAACTTTAACCTTCGCCATAACTTTTGAACAATAAGAGATAGAGACTTCATATTTGGTATGCATACTCCACTAATAAAGTCCTTTCAAATGACATCAAGGTCAATGACCTTGTGACCTTGACTGTGACCTATATGCTAAAAATAGCTTTTTCCACTGTTTGTCATAACTTTTGAAGCATAGGAGATAGGGACTTCATATTTGGTATGCATACACCACCGATAAAGTCCTTTCAAACTACAGCAAGGTCAATGATCTTGTGACCTTGACTGTGACCTATATGCTAAAAATAGCTTTTTACACTTTTTGCCATAACTTTTGAACCATAGAAGATAGGGACTTCATATTTGGTATGCATAATCCACCGATTAAGTTCTTTCAAATGACACCATGGTCAATGACCTTGTGACCTTGACTGTGACCTATATGCTGAAAATGGCTTTTTCCACTGTTTGTCATAACTTTTGAAGCATAGGAGATAGGGACTTAATATCTGGTATGCATACTCCACCGAAAAAGTCCTTTAAAACGACGGCAAGGTCAATGATCTTGTGACCTTGACTGTGACCTATATGCTAAAAATATCTCTTTACACTTTTTGCCATAACTTTTGAACCATAGGAGATAGGGACTTCATATTTAGTATGCTTACTCCACCGATTAAGTTCTTTCAAATGACACCATGGTCAATGACCTTGTGACCTTGACTGTGATCAATATGCTAAAAATAGATTTTTTTAACTTTGTTGCCGCCGGGCGCATAGTGTTTCACAAACACATCTTGTTTATGTGTACATCTATATGTTCTTTAACACACACACACACACATACACAACCTGAGAAAGGCCATCCCCTGTTTAGATTGACATTTAGGCATTTGATTTTTTTAGGGGGGGGGGGGGGGGGCATGCAAAAGTAATTGACATGACCGTTACTTAAATATTCTTGGAAGGCAGACATACCTGCCGAATTCAATTTTGAGTTGTTTTTTTTTTTATTTTTCACTCCGACCACAAAGTATGTGCATTTTGAGGAATATAACTGTTTTATGTTGTTACAGTGAGTCTTTCGAGATTTCAGTATCCCTGCCTGATAGTCTAGCTATATATAATATATATGAGGTAATATGGTACTGAACGAACTTCAGAACTGTCATATTTATAGAAAATTAACCACTAACGAAGATCGTCACACAATGCTCAAGGTTGAGAAATTAACTAAAAAATATGCCGACAATTTAACAAAAAATGAAATTGATTTCTTTTCTATCTTTGAATTGAAATCCAGTAATTTCTATGGATTACCAAAAGTCCACAAATCTAAGGAGATCCAGGAAGCTGTGAAAAATTGTGATGACGCATATATAAAAATATCTCAACCTGCCGACCTTAAAATACGTCCGATCATCGCTGGACCTGCATCAAGCACCCAACGACTGAGTAATTTATTTGACATATTATTGAAACCACTATGCAAATTATTACCCAGCTTCGTAAGAGATGATATGGATTTTCTTAATTATATTCCCCAAAATGTGGACCCAAACACTATTCTCGTCAGTTTTGATGTAACAAGTTTGTACACAAATATCCCACATACTTGGGGACTGGAAGCAGTGAGTTACTGGATAGACAAACATCCGGATATTATAAATGAACGATTCCCAAAGGAATTCATTTTAGAAGGACTGAAGATAGTATTGGAAAATAACCATTTCCATTTTAACTATGAGTTCTACCTACAAATAAAAGGAACTGCCATGGGGACAAAAGTTGCTCCCTCATACGCAACGTTAGTGATGGGATACTTAGAAGATCAACTGTATGGAAAAATACCTGAACTGTTTGATGTCGACATTGCTAACTACATAAAAAATAATTGGAAACGTTACCTAGACGACTGCTTCATATTTTGGACCAGGAGTGAAGAAGACTAATAGAATCATTCATTACTACGAGTGTGGGATAGTGAAATTCCACCGAGGGGACAAGATTCACAGTCTAGGACGAGGCTTTGCCGAGTCCTAGACTGTGAATCTTGGCCCCGAGGTGGAATTTCACTATTTCCACACGAGTATGTAATGAATGATTATTTTTCTCGCATTATTTTATCCAAAATAACGGCCTGTCAATGACGTCGCCATGATGGGGCTAAAAAATATTTTTAATTTTCCATCTAATTAAAAATCTGAATACACCATCGGAGAGAACGTACCTGAAAATGGTTTACACGTAGTGTAAACTGATAAAATAATTTTCAGTCCGTGTAAATTAATCAGAAAGATAAAAACTGGGAATAAAAAACTTATCTATCCGACAGCGTTAAAGAAGAATCATTCCACGATCTAAAAATAGTGCCATTAAAAAACTGAAAATACGACAATATTTTGAATGAAAATAAGTTTATATTAATAAGTTAAATGACAACAGTTTAATTATGTGTTATATTTTTTTTACATTGTTACAATTTTTTTATATAATGACGGAATGTTTACGTTCTCGTTCGTGGCGTAGTAATACACAGTGTAAGACAGAAAAATCTCACACTGCTGTCTCACACCGGACAAGTCAATCTTACACTGGTGATTATGCGAGAAAACTAAATTCCATTCACTTCTTAATAACCTCCACGATTCCATACAATTTACGATAGAAAAAAGTCGTACGGAACTTCCATTTTTAGATCTTCTTATTATAAAGAATGGATTGTGTATAACTACAGACTTGCACTGTAAACCCACGGACAGGCACCAATATTTGGATTTTAGATCGTGCCACCCATCCAACACAAAACGTAATATTCAGTTTAATTTATCACGAAGAATTTGTACAATTATTAAACATCAAACTCTATGATGTAGACGTTTGGAAGAATTAAAAATATATTTAAGAAGACAAAATTATCCAATGAATCTAATAAACATTGGAATAGAAAAGGCATCCGAAATTCCAATAGAGGACCTAAGAAATCCACGCCATATAGACGGCGCCAATGATGACGGGAAAATAGCCTTTGTAGTTACCCATAACCCAAAGAATAGAAACATCCTTATGGACGCTAAAAGATTTTATCCCATTTTAGAACAATCGGAAAACATGAAAAGTTTAGTTCAACCAAATGATATCATAAACAGTTGACGACAAGCACCAAATCTAA
This sequence comes from Saccostrea cuccullata, assembly GCF_032062105.1. Classification (NCBI taxonomy): domain Eukaryota; kingdom Metazoa; phylum Mollusca; class Bivalvia; order Ostreida; family Ostreidae; genus Saccostrea; species Saccostrea cuccullata. The sequence goes on along the minus strand of NW_026923258.1, from coordinate 183,942 downwards.
AAGAAAAAATGGTGACCAAGGCCCGTTTTACTACACAGGATGAAATTCCAACCATTAAAAATGCGGAGATCCGAGGCGAGATGCGGAACGTGTACATATTTAGAAGAGGGGAATAAAATCCTACTTAAATCAGGAATGGAAATTCGAACCAACTCATCTATGAACTGTAAATCGGAAAACATCATCCACTGTGCCATCTGTCCGACGTGTAAAGAATATTATATTGGACAAATGGGAAAACTAAATGCCAGGGTTCGTGTGCACAAACAACAAATTAAAGACCCTAGTGTGCGTAATACACCGTGTTGTGAACATTTCGCAAAATGTGGCAAAGGAATATTTAAGATTTTCCCTTTTTATAAACTTCCAAATGAAAACGAAAATTTATGTTTGGCAAAAGAAGACTATTTTATCAACCTCTTTAAACCCAAACTTAATCGCAAATGATACTATATATATTTTATATTTTGAAATTTCATTTGTATAATGTGTGAAAGTTAGTGCAAGATTTGTACCTTAACGATTACGCCAACTTAACGCTACCTACATGTATTATGATGTCACAATGAACTTTATGCTTTTGACGTTACCAGGTAACCTACCTGACATTTGTATGACTGCCTGAAGAGCCGAACATGGCGAAAGCGCTTGCAGTAAATGTTTTGTGGTATTTTTGGATTTTTACTTTTATATATATATATATATATGTACAATTGTATAAACAATATATATATATTCGTCCGTCCGTCCGTCTAGCTGTCCGTCTGTCTGTCCGTCTGTAAACTTTTCACATTTTCGACTTCTTCTCAAGAACCACTGGGCCAATTTTGACCAAACTTGGTACAAAGCATCTTTGGGTGAAGGGGAATTTAAATTGTTAAAATGAAAGGACATATCCCCTCGCAAGGGGAGATAATCAAGAAAAGACAAAAATAGGGTTGGGTCATTAAAAAATCTTCTTCTCAAGAACCACTGGGCCAGTAAAGCTGAAACTTATGTGGAAGCATCCCGGGGTAGTGTAGATTCTAAATTGTTCAAATCATGACCCCCGGGGGAAGGGCGGGGCCACAATGGGGAATCAAAGTTTTACATAGAAATATATAGGAAAAATCTTTGAAAATCTTCTTCTCAAGAACCACTGGGCCAGAAAAGCTGAAACTTATGTGGAAGCATCCTGGTATAGTGTAGATTCTAAATTGTTCACATCATGACCCCCGGGGGAAGGGCGGGGCCACAATGGGGAATCAAAGTTTTATATAGAATATATATGAAAAAATCTTTGAAAATCTTCTTCTCAAGAACCACTGGGCCAGAAAAGCTGAAACTTATGTGGAAGCATTCTGGTATAATGTAGATTCTAAATTTTTCAAATAATGACCCCCGGGGGAAGGGCGGGGCCACAATGGGGAATCAAAGTTTTACATAGAAAGATATAGGAAAAATCTTGAAAATCTTCTTCTCAAGAACCACTGGGCCAGAAAAGCTGAAACTTATGTGGAAGCATCCTGGTATAATGTTGATTTTAAATTGTTCAAATAAAGACCCCCGGGGGAAGGGCAGGGTCACAATGGGGAATCAAAGTTTTATAAAGAAATATATAGGAAAAATCTTTGAAAATCTTCTTCTCAAGAACCACTGGGCCAGAAAAGCTGAAACTTATGTGGAATCATGCTTGTATAGTGTATATTCTAAATTGTTCAAATCATGACCCCCAGGGGAAGGGCGGGGCCACAATGGGGTATCAAAGTTTTACATAGAAAGATATAGGAAAAATCTTTGATAAACTTCTTCTCAAGAACCACTGGGCCAGAAAAGCTGAAACTTATGTGGAAGCATCCTGGTATAATGTAGATTCTAAATTGTTCACATCATGACCCCCGGGGGAAGGGCGGGGCCACAATGGGGAATCAAAGTTTTATATAGAAATATATGGGAAAAATCTTTGAAAATCTTCTTCTCAAGAACCACTGGGCCAGAAAAAGTTAAGCATTCTGTGGAAGCATTCTGGGGTAGTGTAAATTCTAAATTGTAGGAATCATAAACCCCAGGGAAAGGGCAGGGCCATTATAGGGAATCAAAGTTTTACAAAGAAATATATAGGAAAAATCTTTGAAAGTCTTCTTCTCAGGAACCACTGGGCCAAAAAAGCTGAAACATATGTGCCCATGGAAGGATCATGGGGTAGTGTTGATTTCAAAATGTCTTAATTATGATCAGTAGGGTAGGGTGGGGATGCATTATGTATAACAAGGGGGGGATCTGGTAAAGAACAGAATGGTCAAAGCTTCTAGGTGAGCGATGTGGCCCATGGGTCTCTTGTTTTTAAATAGTCATACCCTCAAACAAATGAAACAGAACCGTTTACGTTCTGTTTTAGTATCAAAGGGATGTGAATTTTGCCTGTCCCCAAGCACCCGTGTTAACTGTATATGTATCATCTGGAATTTTATGCGTAAAAGGGAATTTTATTTGCCCACCCCTCTCCCTCCCGAACATCAGTGGAAAATAAGCGTATCCGAGATTGGCCATATAGGTTTCCGATGAGATTTCTTTGTTGCCCCCCCCCAATGGAAATTGTTTCCTACAGGCCTACTTTGCATAAAATTTTGTCATAAGGCGCTTTACAAAAATTAATATGAAATACTTCACTCTAAATGTAGATCATATGCTTTTGTGGTAACTGTCAAGACGCCGTCACAAGCGAAAAATGCCGCAGAAAAACAATTACAGTTGACAGATTTCTCGGGTGGATATACCCTTCCATCTTATGCGCAGGGACCTGACAAATTCACATCGCCAGAAAATTCCGAATTCTTTATTTTTTCGGGAATTTCCGCACTTTTACATTTAGATTTTGGCCATATCTAGAATATAGAGATGAGAAGTTTGTCATTGCAATTCCTCATAAACAGCTGCACAGGATTTTGTCAAACTTTGCAGATATTTAGGACACAATGTGTATAGTTGAGCATATTACAAGAAAAATTACGATTCCTTTATTTTTTCTGGGAATTTCAGCACATGACTTTTGGGGGAAAGTGGGGTATTTTAACTTGCTCACTTTTTCTTTCATTGTGCATAAAATTAGAAATACCTTTAAATCAAATTATATTAGGTCTAATAAAGCCAATACACAGTATTTATTTGATAATAAATAATCATAAAGAAATCCAATCTGTTTCAGACGTTTTTCTTAAATTATGTTTATGAAAGTGTTCTTATGCATGTTTTATTAATCCCTCCCCCTTTCCTATCACAGGAAAATATCTTCAAAAGGTGAATGATTCGTAATAATGCATGCTTTATTATAAATTTAATGAAGTTAAACCATGTAATCATAAATTTTATTTACAACATTTAGGCTACAGACAAGATTAATGTTTATTTTTGAAAAAAAAAATTCAATCAACCCCACTGAGCTTTCATCCTTTGATATTTTCCCTGACCAAATAAAATAATCGGCATGGGCCACATGTGTCCAAGCATCTTTTACTGTTGAGTTTGCAATGGATTACATGACTTCTGAGATGCCTTTTTCAATAAAAGTAAAATTCTTTCAACATGTGCGACTCCCTGTAACGATACCAGTATTCAGGTAAATGTTTATCACAGCGTTTGACGCGTTTTCTCGACCTGCATGGAATTTTGCTGTACATGAATGTATTTCGTGTAAGTGTGCTTTTTAAATATGCAACAAATGCATTCAAAAACAAGATGTGTTTGTGACTGATGCTCCCGTATGTCAAAATACCAAAGGTTACATTTTTCTGCAAATTTAATTAATTGGTACCAAAAGTAGGGTATTATCACTTCGACTGCCAGACTAGAAAATCACTCAAGTGAAACAATTCTACAAGGCTATATATAGCAGGTACAGGTGACCAAAATTTTTCAATTAAAAATGGCGGAATCGAAGACATACAGCGGACAAAGGTGTACAGGAATGTAGTAGGTCGTACAAGGATGAAAAATGATGGCATTTTAAGAGTTCATGTCAGCTTTAATATAAACTTGATTCCAATTAAAGTCATCTTGTAGTGAAAAATCATTTGTCCATTTCTTTTCACACAAAGGTTTATATTGTACTTGGGACATAAACAAATCATATATTCTTCTAGATCATTTTTTATCTTTACACAAAATTATTATAAACTCAAGCTGGAATGGTTTTCTTACTTAATCCAAGTGTTTTACTTTTGGCATTGCACATAAAATAGCATGCTTAAGACCTTCATATATGGTAAAGGACATTTTTACATTGAAATAATCTTTAATCTATCATAAGAAATACAAGTTCCCTGACTAATGAGCAAGTCAGAAACTATATGAATCCTTTTCTATATAAATATTTATTCCCAACAAAAAAACACTTTGGTTTTTTATTTTTAGCTCACCTGAGCTGAAAGCTCAGGTGAGCTTTTCTGATCACATTATGTCCCGCGTCCGTCTGTCTGTCTGTAAACTTTTCACATTTTCGACTTCTTCTCAAGACCACTCGGCCAATTTCAACCAAACTTGCCACAAAGTATCCTTGGGTGAAGGGGATTCAGGTTTGTTCAAATGAAGGGCCACGGCCTCATTCAAGGGGAGATAATTGGGAATTAATGACAATTTGATGGCATATTTAAAAAATCTTCTTCTCAAGAACCACTGTGCCAGGAAAGATGAAACTTATGGGGAAACATCCTCAGGTAGTGTAGAATCAAGTAGGGCGGGGCTAAAATGGCCAACCAAAGTTTTACATAGAAATATATAGAAAAATTCTGTAAAAATCTTCTTCTCAAGAATGACAAAGCCATAATTCATCATATTTATATGGAAGCATGCTCAGGTCATGTAGATTCAATTTTGTTCAAATCATGACCCCCAGGGGTAGGGCGGGGCCAAAATGGCCGACCAAATTTTTACATAGAAATATATAGAAAATTCTTTAAAAAAGTTCTCAAGAATGACAAAGCATTAATCATCATATTTATATGGAAGCATGCTCAGATAGTGGATTCAAGTTTGTTCAAATCATGACCCCCAGGGGTAGGGCAGGGCCAAAATGGCCGACCAAAGTTTTACATAGAAATATATAGGAAAAATCTCTTAAAATCTTCTTCTCAATAATGGCAAAGCCATAATTCATCATATTTATATGGAAGCATGCTCAAGTAGTTTAGATTCAATTTTGTTCAAATCATGACCCCCCGGGGGTAGGGCGGGGCCAAAATGGCCAACCAAAGTTTTACATTGAATTATATAGGAAAATTCTATAAAAATCTTCTCAAGAATGACAAAGCTATAATTCATTATATTTATATGGAAGCATGCTCAGGTAGTGTAGATTCAAATTTGTTCAAATCATGACCCCCGGGGGTAGGGCGGGGCCAAAATGGCCGACCAAAGTTTTACATAGAAATACATGTATATAGGAAAATTCTTTTAAACTCTTCTTCTCAAGAATGACAAAGCCATAATTCATCATATTTATATGATAGCATGCTCAGGTAATGTAGATTCAATTTTGTTCAAATCATGACCCCCAGGGGTAGGGCGGGGCCAAAATGGCCGACCAAATTTTTACATAGAAATATATAGGAAAATTCTTTAAAAAGAGTTCTTTTCAAGAATGACAAAGCATTATTTCATCATATTTATATGGAAGCATGCTCAGATAGTGTAGATTCAAGTTTGTTCAAATCATGACCCCCGGGGGTAGGGCAGGGCCAAAATGGCCGACCAAAGTTTTACATAGTAATATATAGGAAAATTCTTTTAAAATCTTCTTCTCAAGAATGACAAAGCCATAATTCATCATATTTATATGATAGCATGCTCAGGTAGTGTAGATTCAATTTTGTTCAAATCATGACCCCCCGGGGGTAGGGCGGTGCCAAAATGGCCGACCAAAGTTTTACATTGAATTATATAGGAAAATTCTATAAAAATCTTGTCAAGAATGACAAAGCTATAATTCATTATATTTATATGGAAGCATGCTCAGGTAGTGTAGATTCAATTTTGTTCAAATCATGACCCCCCGGGGGTAGGGCGGGGCCAAAATGGCCGACCAAAGTTTTACATAGAAATATATAAGAAAATTCTTTTAAACTCTTCTTCTCAAGAATGACAAAGCCATAATTCATCATATTTATATGATAGCATGCTCAGGTAGTGTAAATTCAAATTTGTTCAAATCATGACCCCCGGGGGTAGGGCGGGGCCAAAATGGCCGACCAAAGTTTTACATAGAAATATATAGGAAAATTCTTTTAAACTCTTCTTCTCAAGAATGACAAAGCCATAATTTATCATATTTATATGAAAGCATGCTCAGGTAGTGTAGATTCAAGATTGTTCAAATCATGACCCCCTTGGGTACGACGGGGCCAAAATGGCTGACCAACGTTTTTAAAGATATGTATAGGAAAATTCTTTAAAAATCATTAATTTTTCTAAAAAATAGCAAATCCATGATTGGTCATGGGACTACTTTTTGATTTAAACTTTACATTACAAAGTCATTTTCTACTTTTTCCTACCCTTAGTGCTCAGGTGAGTGATGTGGCCCATGGGCCTCTTGTTATTCTTTCATTGTACCATAAGGGCTCTAATAGTGTGTTATCCTGTATTGCAGATGTACAAATATTAATAAAGTATGCATTAACATTTTTGACCTTGACTTTGCCTTTGACCTTGACCTCACTTTTCTTTAATCAGTGTCAAACTTCATATGATGCTGATAGATACTGATGTAAGCAGTTAAACTGCATCAACAAATTTGACCTCAACCTTTTATTTGACCTTGACCTCACTTTTATCAAATTGTGTTTAAGTCAGTTTTAATTAAAACAATAATTATATATTTTTTTTTCAAACTTCATATGTTGATACATATTGATGAGAGATATGCAACTGCATCAACATTTTGACATTGACCTTTACTTTGACCTTGACCTCATTTTTCCTAAATCAGTATCAAACTTCATATGCTATGCCGATACATACTGATGTAAGCAATTCAACTGCATCAACAATTCTGACCTTGACCTTCCATTTGACCTTGACCTCATTTTTATCCATTTGTGTTTAAGTCAGTTTTATCTCTGATTACCTATGTTTTTAGCTCTACTTGTCAGAGACCAGAACAGCTTATGAGATAGTAATGCATCTGTCGTCCATCTAGCTGTCTGTCCGTGCGTCTGTCTGTAAACAATTTTGTAAAATGCTACTCCTCCTACAGTTTTGGTTTGATTTCAATATAACATGGTACACAAGTAGACTACACTAAGATACATACTTCTGTGCATCGTTTTTTGATTTCGATGAACGATGTTGCCATGGTTATTAAAAATAGAAATTTCTGTGAAATGCTTTCAAAATGCTACTCCTCCTACAGTTTTGGTCCGATTTCAATATAACTTTGCACACAAGTATATTTCAATAGGATACATAATTCTATGCATCGGTTTTTAGCTCTCCTGAGCCGAAGGTTCAAGTGAGCTTTTCTGATCACATTTTGTCCGTCGTCCGTCCTTCCCTCTGTCCGTCTGTAAACTTTTCACATTTTTCGACTTCTTCTTAAGAACCAATGGACCAAATTTAACTAAACTTGGTACAAAGCATCCTTTCAAGAACCACTGGGCCAGGAAAGCTGAAACTAATGTGGAAGCATCCTTGGGTAGTGTAGATATTAAATTATGAAAATCATGACCCCCGGGGGTAGGGCGGGGCCACAATAGGGAATCCAAGTTTTACATAGAAAAATATATAGAACTAATCTTTAAAAATCTTCTTCTCAAGAACCACAGGGCCAGGAAAGCTGAAACTTATGTGGAAGCATCCTTGGGTAGTGTAGATATTAAATTGTTAAAATCATGACCCCCGGGGGTAGGGCGGGGCCACAATAGGGAATCCAAATTTACATAGAAATATATAGAACAAATCTTTAAAAATCTTCTTCTCAAGAACTACTGGGCCAGGAAAGCTAAAACTTTTCTGGAAGCATCCTGGGGTAGTGTAGATTCTAAAATATTAAAATCATACAAGGGAAGTGGGTAGGGGTACGATAGGTATAGCAAGAGGGGAAATCTGCTAAAGAACTGCATCACCAAAGTTACTCAGGTGAGCGATGTGGCCCATGGGCTTCTTGTTTATTTCGATGAACGGTGTTGCTGTGGTTACTTAAAATAGAAATTTCTGTGAAATGCTTTCAAAATGCTACTCCTCCTACAGTTTTGGTCTGATTTCAATGACACACAAGTAAACTATAATAAGATATAAAGTTCTGTGCATTTGTTTTTATTTTAATTAGCAGCAATGATCATTTAGCGAGCTACTCCCTGTTGACACAGCGGTTTCAGAGCTGTAAAATTTATCACGCATTTATCAAAGTGATCCATCCGCCAAATATGATAGTTCTAGTAAAAAATGCTTTTGTTCGAGTGATTGTATAAACTTAGGAGGTGAAAACTTTATAAAATTTCATACTGTTGTATTATTTATGTCTTCAAGCTTTTAAAGAAATTTTTGATTAAATATCTGTACGATGTACAATTACTGCGTATGAATATATGTTCATGTGTGTTAGGCGGATCTAATCTTCCCATCTGAAGCTTATTTATAATTGACCTAAAATACTTCCTAACACAAACACCTGCTGCTCTCATTAGCTGCAGCTAGTGTGCTTGAAAAATCTATTTTTAAAATCCAGATTTGCTGTGGGAATCTTTAAACTAATTACTAATGACACTGACCACTGCAGCTAGTGTGCTTAAATTCATGATAGAATCTAGGCTTGCTGTTCTGCTTTTCACAATATGTACGGAAGCACATTAGTGCCAACCTCTATATATAAAGTAAAAGCTATAAAAACACTTTATTTTTTAACTGATTTTGGAGACATATAATATTCAATCTCTTAAGATGCAAAATAAACTGAATACATGTATAAGGTGTGGTGTCCAGATGTATGAAAAAGCTAAATTAACTAAAGCAAGTCAACTCGCAGGCCCTTCAGGACTTTGATTCTATTTATTGCTGTTTTAAAGTTTCCCAACTGCTATTTTTCTCTTCCTTTGTTTTAAGTATAAACCAGTAGAGCTACAGTCTCGACAGAGACTTCTGGTTTTTATTCCATCAGCAATGTTCAATGCAATATTTCATGATCACTTTTTTCAGCCAGAGGAAAATACAAAGACCAAAACAATGTTGAAAATCATACTAAAAGATTGGATGGAAAGACCTTGACGTTCTTTGACTTTGGGGGCCAGTGTGCGTACTACGCCTGTCACCAGATTTACCTGACCAGGAGAGCTTTCTATGTTGTGGTGGTGGACGCCTCTAAAAATCTTGACCAGAAGGTGGATAAGGAAGTGTGCGATCAAGATGGGAGTGTGTTCTCTGGTTGGACATATGGAGGTAAGAATATTATATCTCTTCATAATACTTTTTTGTATTTTTCGTTTTTGTCAAAAAATTTCCAAGGGTAATTTTATCATTCATAAGCATTCAAACAGTCACTTTTTTCAAGAGGAAGATACACATAGACAGTCAGAGAGGAAACTAAGTCTAATTAAACCTGATGTCTAATTAGATCTGCGTCATATACATGTACACTCGGCACTATAAGTCGGATTTCATGATGAAAAAAATACACAAACCAATTCTTTAAACATGTTAAAGAAAACAAATGTTGGCAACGAGTACCCGCTTAGCCGGTTAATTGTCGAACGAAACAAGTATTGGTTATTAAAACTACAGTTCGGATACTCAAATAAGATAAATTCTACAAAGTAAAATACAGAGAAAATGAGATGCCGCCACAGACATATTAAGACTGGGGTTGTAATAAAAGAACAAAAGAATGAATCGTTTAAACGTCCACATTTGGCCCCCCAAATATTTACAAAAAAATAACTTTAAGATTTTCTACATAATTTTGCCCCAATCTTTCCATTAAACATTGTAGTTTATTAATTTCAATTTAAAAATTTGCTTTCATAAACTGTAATTAGGTATTTTTAGCTCACCTGAGCCGAAGGCTCAAGTGAGCTTTTCTGATCACATTGTGTCCGTCGTCCGTCCGTCCGTCTGTCTGTCCGTCCGTCTGTCCGTCCGTAAACTTTTCACATTTTCGACTTCTTCTCAAGAACCACTGGGCCAATTTTGACCAAACTTGGTACAAAGCATCCTTGGGTGAAGGGGAATTTAAATTGTTAAAATGAAGGGACATATCCCCTCGCAAGGGGAGATAATTAAGAAAAGACAAAAAATAGGGTAGGGTCATTAAAAAATCTTCTTCTCAAGAACCACTGAGCCAGAAAAGCTGAAACTTATGTGGAAGCATCCTGGGGTAGTGTAGATTCTAAATTGTTCAAATCATGACCCCCGGGGATTAGGCGGGGACACAATGGGGAATCAAAGTTTTACATAGAAATATATAGGAAAAATCTTTGAAAATCTTCTTCTCAAGAACCACTGTGCCAGAAAAGCTGAAACTTATGTGGAAGCATCCTGGGATAGTGTAGATTCTAAATTGTTCAAATCATGACCCCCAGGGATTGGGTGGGGCCACAATGGGGAATCAAAGTTTTACATAGAAATATATAGGAAACATCTTTGAAAATCTTCTTCTCAAGAACCACTGTGCCAGAAAAGCTGAAACTTATGTGGAAGCATCCTGGGATAGTGTAGATTCTAAATTGTTCAAATCATGACCCCCGGGGATTGGGCGGGGCCACAATGGGGAATCAAAGTTTTACATAGAAATATATAGGAAAAATCTTTGAAAATCTTCTTCTCAAGAACAACTGTGCCAGAAAAGCTGAAACTTATGTGGAAGCATCCTGGGATAGTGTAGATTCTAAATTGTTCAAATCATGACCCCCGGGGATTGGGCGGGGCCACAATGGGGAATCAAAGTTTTACATAGAAATATATAGGAAACATCTTTGAAAATCTTCTTCTCAAGAACCACTGTGCCAGAAAAGCTGAAACTTATGAGAAAGCATCCTGGGATAGTGAAGATTCTAAATTGTTCAAATCATAACCCCCGGGGATTGGGCGGGGCCACAATGGGGAATCAAAGTTTTACATAGAAATTTATAGGAAACATCTTTGAAAATCTTCTTCTCAAGAACCACTGAGCCAGAAAAGCTGAAACTTATGTGGAAGCATCCTGGGGTAGTGTAGATTCTAAATTGTTCAAATCATGACCCCCTGGGATTGGGCGGGGCCACAATGGGGAATCAAAGTTTTACATAGAAATATATCGGAAAAATCTTTGAAAATCTTCTTCTCAAGAACCACTGTGCCAGAAAAGCTGGAACTTATGTGGAAGCATTCTGGGATAGTGTAGATTCTAAATTGTCCAAATCATAACCCCCGGGGATTGGGCGGGGCCACAATGGGGAATCAAAGTTTTACATAGAAATATATAGGAAACATCTTTGAAAATCTTCTTCTCAAGAACCACTGTGCCAGAAAAGCTGAAACTTATGTGGAAGCATCCTGGGATAGTGTAGATTTTAAATTGTTAAAATCATGACCCCTGTGGGTTGGGCGGGGCCACAGTGGGGAATCAAAGTTTTACATAGAAATATATGGGAAAAATCTTTGAAAATCTTCTTCTCAAGAACCACTGTGCCAGAAAAGCTGAAACTTATGTGGAAGCATCCTGGGATAGTGTAGATTCTAAATTGTTCAAATCATAACCCCCGGGGATTGGGCGGGGCCACAATGGGGAATCAAAGTTTTACATAGAAATATATAGGAAACATCTTTGAAAATCTTCTTCTCAAGAACCACTGTGCCAGAAAAGCTGAAACTTATGGGGAAGCATCCTGGGGTAGTGTAGATTTTAAATTGTTCAAATCATGACCCCTGGGGATTGGGCGGGAACACAATGGGGAATTTAAAGTTTTACATAGAAATATATAGGAAAAGGCTTTGAAAATCTTCTTCTTAATAACAACTGGGCCAGAAAAGCTGAAACTTATATGGAAGCATCCTGGGGTAGTGTAGATTTCAAATTGTCTTAATTATGATCAGTTGGGTAGGGTTGGGTCACAATATGTATTACAAAGGGTAAATCTAGTAAAGTACAGAATTGTCAAAGCTTCTCAGGTGAGCGATGTGGCCCATGGGCCTCTTGTTCTGATTAATATAGCAGGGGTACATTGTTTACATCAATTTCTCATAGACTTTAGGCCACACCCCCATTTTGTAAGCCTATTTAAATCTATTCACTTTCACGCTTTGAGCACACCATTTCGACATCGTGTCTAGAGTGTCTGCAAACTATCCATTGTCAAATCTTATTCCATCGGCTATAGTAAAAATACTTGGACAACCCTTCTATTTGAAAATACATGTACAGTGTATTTTGGAAAAGTGCATACTTGATTTTATTTTATCTATATGCAAGGTTGAATTGTTTTATTTACCTGTTATTGAACGTTATTTTTGCCAATTTCCGTTTTTTTTTCTTTCGGTAAGTATTTATCGATCTACTTCGGGGGGGGGGGGGGGGGGGGGGGGGGGGGGGGGGCTATAGCCTACATCTGTTAGTTAGTCAATCTCTGCATATATTTATAAAACATAATTAAAAATTCTCTTTAGGTATCGTTGATTCCGCTTTTTACTGTGTATATGTATTATACATGTGCGTCTGTTTCAAGAAAACTCTCACTTAAACTGCTGGAAGATATTAAAAGTTATAGTCCTTTTTTCTGTTAAAACCTTCATTATACACTGTTATAATCGGAAAACACTTACTAGTATTCACCATGCCTAAAAGTATAAACTGTGTTGTTTGTAAAAAGCGCACAAATAAATCTAATTGAAGAACCCTCAAGGGAAAGATAAACGAAGTACGGAGGACTGAATTAGCGCGTATTACGGGAGGATAACCACATCTGCACAAAATGCACCCTCGATATGAATAGAGGGAAGCTTCAGACTTATGGGGGCAATGTTGACGTTAAAACATCTTATATCTGCACAAAGTCACACAAATATTGTGCTATTTGCAGATCCCGTAAAAAGTCTATGAAAACTGTTTCTAAGAAAGCCTGCGCACAGATATTTCTTAAACATAATGTTATATTGCACGAAAAAGCACGTGTATGCCCCTCTCACTTGTCCAATGAACGCATGATTAAAGATCAACATTATCCTGCATGGCTATCAATATTCAACCGCATACATATATTTGTTGGAACACTCAGAATTTTTACAAAATTATATGCTTTTGATAATCAATTCTACGTGTAAAAAAACTTTAATGAAATTATTATCGCTTTAGAATTAAAATAATTATCCCTTGAGAAATAAGCTAAGTTACTGTAAAATCTTAAAAATATACTTTCCTAGTCCTAAAAATACCATCTTATGTAAGACATTATGTTTACAGAAACCATATCATTGTGTTTACATTTTATTTCAACGAATTTCAAAAATAATTATTTCATTGATATACTCGTTTAAAAGCTAAGCAGTAAAAACAAAACCTAAACCTGCCATATAATTATTACATATTGTCGGTCCCAAGACCGAAGAAAAGTTGAAGGGTTTTTAAGGTTGTTTAGTTATTTAATAAGATATTACTTAATAAAAACTATATTAGGTACACGTCGAACACTCGATAATATATTCACACTATTCGCACGCTTGATTGACGCTCCGCCTCCTTATTCAAATAATACAATGACCTACATAGCCGCAATAGCGAAGTTGAGATTTGGCACTGATGTATGCAATTTTATTTCATTGATATTATGTATAAATTGAAAGTCCCTCTATCAAAAAAGATTTTGAAGTGTTTGTATTCATACCATACTTGTACATTTTACATAAAATATGTCGGATGTTTTGATTTGAAAAGGCAAAAATCCGTGTTTAAAAAGGGGCCAGATCGCAATGTTATGAAGAGTCATTCTTTGATTCAAAATCTGCATGGTAAATCACTAAAGCTTAAATATCATTTGGAAACCAGCAATAAACTGAACACTCCACAAATTTACTATTAATTACGGAGTATGTAAATAGTTATCCTCCTCGATTACAACATATTTTGGGGGCTGAAAAGGAGAACATAACCAAAGCAATTGTAAAATGGTGATTGATGATGCATTTAATGTCATTCTTCATGTGTCAAATTCCTTATTTTCTTAAATCTAGAATCAAAATTTTTTGACGATAGTGTATGTGTGAATTGTAAATATAATGTAATATATATACAGTATATTTGTGTATTTCTATTACCGTTAAGCAACTAAGAAGATAAATAGACTAGTAGATATTGATAATTTTACTAAAAATCATCCGAGTAACCAATGCAATTACTTGATCGGAAGATGAAGCAAGTAACCGGTTACTAAAAATTGTCAGATTTGCCAACACTAATATTGACATTTATTTATTTCAGACTACTTTGTATTCTGGATGAAGTCTATACATACTTACTGTGGCTCAGACAATGAAAACGACCTAAAGCCTACAGTACTTATAGTAGCAACCCATTGGGAAGAAGGACTCAGACAGTTTAAGGTGAGCATACTGAAGGATCTTAGGGCGTATGGAACACAACCCAGGGTAAATACCCCGTACACCCTTGATTGGATCTGGAAAACAAATTTATTTCCTATGAACCCAGACCAATTTTTTGAAAACACCCTAGTTTGATCAACTGTGTCTCAATCTATGTGTAAGATAATTACGTACTACAATGAATCATGATGTCACATTATTTGGTTTTTATCATAGAGAAAGTATGCATCGTGACATCACGTTTTATTTACCTCCGGCTGAAGTCGGGTGTACGGAAATTTACACCCGACTGTAACCAATCAAAACTTGTTTTACAAGCAAGGTAGGAAATAATAGGGCTTATCAACCAAGTATGATTTAATTATTCATTTGATAATACCCTGTAAGATAGCTTTCAACATAGAAATTACAGTACATTCCTTGTTATTTTGCAATTATTATGCTAAAAGCTTTAAATTGTACTACTTGTATGGCTTTTATATTCAGAGAAGTTTTTTAAAAAAGTCATAATACAACATTACTGGGCGGCTGATAATTTTCGTCGAAAAAGACCGGAGATAATCATTCATATACGTATTAGCAGTAACCAGGTTTTATAATTACAGGACAAGGATGATCTTATGGACAGTCTGCGAGACCAGCTTCCTAAGTCATCTAATTTATCACAGTACATCAGACAAGATAGATTCCATTGTATACAGCTATCTGAACCTCTTGATGATTTAGAAAGAAGCTTCTACAATATTGCTTGTCATTATCGATGGAAAGAAAGTATTCCAAAAGAATGGCTTTTCTTTCAAATAGAAATCAACCAGAAGAAATATTCTAAACGAATTATTGAAATCTCTAAAATAACAACAGAAGTTCCTGAGACTACTGTTTATTCTCAGAAAAAATCAAACGAAGAATCAAAAGGAAAACTAGATATGCTACGATATTACCATGATGCTGGGAAAGTTTTGCATTTTGATGAAGATGGTCTGAAAAAGGAAGTGATTATTGACGTGCAATGGTTTATTGACGCCTTCAAACATATAATCACAGACAAACTACATTTTACTGGTATTCCTGGAAACGAGGAGGATTGGGACGAATATTACGAAACTGGAAAATTAAAAAACAATCTTCTTAAAATGATGTGGAAACGTAAGGACGAAGAATTACATGAAACACTAGAGGAAGACTATGAATCAGACGAATCCGACGTATCCAACGAATCCCACGAATCCGACGTGTCCAACGTATTCGACCATGACGAAAGATTTATTGGATATCATAAGGAATCACTTCTTAATTTCATGCAGAGGCTTGGTTTACTGGCTGTTGGTGAGGAATTCCACTATGTTCCATGCATGAACCGGAAGAAGGTAGAGGCCGCTGTCCCAGATCGTATTCGTCGATCGGAAAGTAAATCATCAGTTCTTGTTTATCGATTTCAATTTCTACCCTTTTTCTTCTTCTTCCGTCTTGTTGTCGCTTGTATGCAAGAAAAAGGTTGGAAAGTACTAGAATCGAATGAAACATCATGCCTCTACAGGAATGCTGCTTTGTTTTCATTTGATGGATATATTGTTGTTTTATCCGTCACAAAAGAATCTATACAACTTCAAATATTTCATCCAAAGCCAGGTTGTATTTTGGAAAGAGATAAAACTCAAAAAATTCAAGAAAAGGTAGAAAATATGTTGAATAATTTTGCAGGAAAATTTCACAAAAAGCTGTGGTTTGCACGAGGCTTTAGATGTCGGGTGGAAGATACAAAGCTAATTGCAATGGATATCAAAGGTCATTTCCTATCAGAGGAAAATATTCCAAAAGACGATCAAGAAATACTTTGTCCTTTTCATTCAGTTATTGATCAGCATTTCATCAATACAAAAGAGCTGACGAGATATTGGAAAATATAAATGGATGCAAAAATAATTACAATAAAAGCATACCAAATGTGTAATTCTTGGACGGAATAAGTTCATTGTGTATTGTAAATTTCTTAATAACACACGTGTATATTTTTCCTATTCTTTTAAGTCACTATTAGTCAAGTTGCTGTCAATTTTTTTGTATATATTTAGAACTATAATCTCTGAGATATTTTTCCAGAAGAGTGCAAAATCATTTGTCATTCAAGAATTTCAAATTTATTAAATTGGGAATCAGAAGATAAAATGACAAAACTTAACCGGAAAATTGTTAGATTCAGAGAATTATAGATCCTTGTATTTCTTTCTGAGCTAAAATATTCACGTCTTAATACCTTATTCGTCTTTTAACTTGCATGTATACCAGGTATAACTGAAGTATGTTCTATGGAATGTATGTTGGTGCTGATGTTCTAGGTAGTTGTATAATTATATAATGTGTGTTTATGGTTCTAAACAAATTAACATAGCCTGGTTGTTAGAGTGCCGTAGTTTTATGAAACTGTATCCTAGAAAGCGCCCAATAAATGACAATATGAGAAAATGCATATCAACGACGAAGACACAATGTTTGTTTAACTTACAACGGATGAAAATTTTTCTTGTAAAATTATAAATACAACAGGGATCAAATGAACAAAAGTAGGAAATTTCCTTTAAAAATCTACGACTAGTTAGGGAAAATGTAGTCTTCCTTAGTCAGTATAGTTTCAAGTTCGAACAAATATTGCCTCCAAGATATTGAACTAATTTCATTGGGGGGGGGGGGGGGGGTCCATACTAATTTGCGTATGTGAGCGATGTAGCCAATGGAGCTCATGTTGTAAATTTTAAAACTAAGGTTTATCCGGTATATTATAATTCATACTAATTCTAAAAGTTACATCCCTCCTGCAATAATAATAGAAAAATTCTCCAAAAAAAAATTCTTTATTATCAAACTTAACTATTTAGTTCTGACATTTTGTCCAGATTATTAAAATACTTCGGAAATTTGTCGTTGTTGAGATGCCTATTTATTGTCCAGCACCTCTTTTATGTTTACGTTATATAATTAATGTGGGACAATGGTCCTGGCATGATAAATCGTTTGTAGACCAGAAAAAAAGAAAAGAATGTTATGTTACCTACGTGCAAGTTTAGCTTAATGTTGAAGTATTTGATGTTAAGAAGATCCAATTTGATAGTTTTTCTTGTTTATCTCCAATTAAACTGCTTTTTAATGTACCTTTTATGATGCATTACCAGTCATAATTTTTTAAATTATACAGTGTATGTTGTTGTTGTGTGCTATTTTTTAAAACTAGTTGGCGGCATTGTGAAAGAAAAGACATTTTATCTTTTAAATTTACTGTCACTGGCAAGGTATTAATTTCATACTTCAAACAGAGATCACTTAATTCCGCCTTTTGTCCCCAATTCAATCACATTGATAAATGTACTTTACAGGGTTTTGTCATACTCAGATTTGACCCTTTTGACCCTTGTTATGAAAAGCAGAGTTTATGCCCTGTCGGTCTCTCTGTATTTCTGCTTGTCCGCAAAAATTTCTCCCTACTCATAACATTGATCGGTGCTATGGCTTTCTTACTTTACATGTGTATTCTTTGTGACAAGATTCATCCTTTGGGTATAAATAAAATTGACCTTGGATTTTGACCCACTTTTGCAAAACATTACCAAACTTTAACCTTGGTCAGTTTTTATTAAGGCCCTCATATTTCCCACGTCTTACTTTGGATACTAACAGTTCTGAACTATTGATCATTCCTTTTTGTGTTTGATCTTCTGTTAAAAATGTTATCCTTTGACATACATATATCTTTTGAACAGTAGCTGATAGGGCTGTAATATTTCACATTTATCATTATAGTTTTTTTTTTATAATTGGGATTACGATAGAATTCATGACGCACTAAATTCATGTTCAAAACGAGCTTGTATGTTTGGAGAAAAGGGGAATCCGTAGGGGACATGTATTGATTAATATGCAATACTCTCAGAATGCTTGTTTTTCTTATGACAGGACCTCTCCCTGCGTACCTTAAGTTTGACCATTTGACCTTGGAGTTTGACCAATATTAAAAAAAATGATTTGAACGGATGGCGCCTGGACTTTCGTATTTTAGAGATATATGTTCACTGAGACAAGTCCTTTCTTTATCTGTGAAACGTTTGTTTTATTATTATTTTGGCATTGCTCTTTGGAGCTAGTTCCACTTGCATATCTGAAAAACTTAACCTTCGCCAAAAGCTGTCATACGAGAGTGTCGGTATGTTATAGTTGAAATCTTGTATTCTTCTAAACTATCAATTTCCATCCTGATACGAGGGTTGTTCCAAAATTTCGTGGACTAGCGCCATGAAATTAAAAGCGCTTAACATGCTTAAGGTGGGATGCCATGCCAACTTTTTATTCTTTGATTAATTCTTTTTAAACAATTGTTTCAGTATTGATAGGCCGATTTTAGCTTATAATTATTTTATATATATATATATATATATATATATATATATATATATATATATATATATATATATATATGGTATTTTTCCAAAGAAAATTAAAAAAAAAAATTCATTATCCAAATAAGGAGTCTTCGAGTTAAAAGTTTGCTGTAAATGAATGCATCATGTGTATATCTAATAAAATATGTAAAGAAAGGATGGGTTTTTTTTTTTTTTATTAGCATCATCTTTTTTATTAAAAAAAAACGATGCATCAATTATTATCTTTTTTTTATGAATAGTTGATGTTTTCAAAGCAAAGGTTTGTCAAGGCGGCACAAGATTATGTATTTTCCACCTAGGTGTAACTGAGAAAAAAACTTTTATATTAGCATTTTCATCCAAAAATGCCGTTAATTTACTCATGTGGTACATTGTATTACAATATTACATATATATCGTAAATTTATAAATTGTGTTGGCGTCAATAAGGGGGTTGGAGTCTTTTTCTATCATGCTATAAATATCACCCACTGGAAAAAAATGGTATGGACCTAAGAAATATTTAAATTGCCATTGAAAAATGAATTGAATTCAAAGTACTTGTTTTTAAATATAGAAAAAGATAAGAAAGACAAGAAATATTAAAGTTATAATGTCGATTTGTAGTTAGGGTGTTCAACGTTTGTCACGTAGAAATGTGACGTTGATCATCTGTGTGATCCATGGTGATGTGGATCGGTGACAAGCTAATAATTGTATGCTGTAATAATTAAGTTGGAATCTTTTACCATGTATAGATCTATTAACAATATCATATGCATTGAAATCAGCTATACACGACATTTAAAAAATATATAAACAAGCCGAGATTGAGTCTTGACTTAACTCCAAGGAATCTCATCATGATAACAAAGATTAATGAAGGTGTACGACGTCTGTGTGGTTTTATTGCATATAGAAAAGTGACCAAGATGAGGATATGTACCCTTAATTGTAAAAGTTCCCATTAATTTATTAAATGACCAATCAAATTGCATTTTGTTATTTGATCTTTTATCTTTAAGTGCTAGAATTCGTTGTCAATGCAGATGTGGCCATGTCACGTTCCTTTGATGATAGATAATTGCTGACATAATAATCATTGCATGGCGTCGGAAGCAAATTGAAAGGGGGGGGGGCTATGCGTAAAAAAAAATTTAGACAATCAAAAAATCCTGACAAGCAAGAAAAAATGTCCATTGTCCTAACACGTAAATCCTATTTCCTTGGGAGGGGGGGGGGGGGGGGGGGGGGGGGGGTTAATTAAAACTTTAGTACCAAAAGTTTTTTTTTTTCAAAGTCCACCCTTTTCCCCATTTTAAACCTAGACTGCAACGTGTCTGTAGAAAGGGGTGGGGGCTAATCCTACGCAGCAATGTTCAATGTCTATAATAAGTTTATCTTTGGAAAAAAAGTGCATTGGGCTAAGCCCACCCCCCACCCCCACCCTGCTTCCGATTTCCGGGAATAGGCTCAAACTTCAGTACCAAAAGTTTTTTTTCCAAAGTCCACCACTTTTCCCATTTTAAACCTATACTCAAACGTGTCTGTGGAAAGGGGGTGGGGTGGGTGCATGGGGCTTAACCTAAGAAGCAATGTTCAATATGTCTATACTAAGTTTATCTTTGGGGGAAAAATGTGCATTGGGCTTAGACCCCCCATCCCCCCATCCGCTTCCGACGAGATTATAATTGAGTAAACAATTAATATTATAGAAAGTCCTCTGCAAGGCTTTCATCCCTAAACAAAGGCCTATATTGATTTTGAACAATACATCGACACTTACTTCATTTTTCACGTGAACAATAGGTGACCTGAAAACCAATTTCAAAAAGACGAAAAGGTGCCAAATATTTCCAAAGTCAATTGTGAAATTCAATTCTTAAAATCCAACTAAAAGATACGGAAGCCCATTAGTGCCAACCTCTATATATAAAGGAAAAGCGATATATAAAAGCAAACCTCGATATATAAAGGAAATGCAATATATATAAACAAAACCTGGATATATATAAAGGAAATGCGATATATATAAACGAAACCCGAATATATATAAAGGAAATGCGATATATATAAACAAAAAATTTCGATATATATATAAAGAGAAATGCGATATATATAAAAAGAGAAAATTTTCCACTGCGTGAACTGTAGCGCTCGGCTGTCCATCAAGATTATATACAGATTAACCCCTGGCAGGGGGAAATCAGTAATACAGTACTCATGCATAACTTTCCAAGAATCGGCAAATTGTTTCTATTTAATAGTGTTTATTTGTTTATACATGCTATATCAATGAACTGTAAATGTAACATTACTTAAAATAATGCACTTAAATTAATAAGAAGAGCAATTGAATTGATTAATTAAATACATTCATGAAATAAGTATATGTGTTACATTAGAAAATTAAATCTAAAGTTTAAACTTATCTTGATAATTTTTATAAATAAGTTTAAACTTTAGATTTAAACTTTTAATGTAACAAATGCATCGTATTTTCTGTGTTTTTATTTGATTTACATATATTTTGATCCACTTCGTTAATTTTGACAACCCAACCTTGTTTTTTTGTTTTTGTTTTTTTTTTATTATTTATTTATTAATTTATTTATTTCGTTTTTACCAAACTTACTACCTTTTGTTTCACAACCGAGAATAAATGAAAATAATGTTAAACGTGGAGTCTTAACAATTCTTTTAATGCCTTAATTCAAATTTATTAAAAACTCATTATAAAAATAATTTACTAGTATGCCAATATAAAAAAAGAATCGGAATGGGAGAGATGGAGGTATGCACTTCATTTTAATATGAGGGAAGAGACATGTATATGTAACCGTGATAATTTTAGGGTCATTTGCTGTGAAAAAAAATCAAAGTATTTGTGAACAAATAAAAAAAAACGAGTTAGTGCAAGCACACTTACATAATTAAACTGCGGAGTTTTGTCCCACGTCGTAAATTAATTCGATTTGAAATTCTCCATAAATTATGTAAAAAAAAACCATAGTAAAACGTTAAAGAACTTATAAAACATGATAAAACACTTGTATTTTGCACTGAATTATATTTTGAAAAATACCCACTACTTTAAGTGCTAAGTAATATACATTATAAGCAGAAAAGTCTCTTATTGGTGTCATTCTGCCCAACACGTCTGAAAGATAAGAAGAGCAGCAGGGTTTTTTTAGCTTTAGTTTTAATCGTCATAATTATCAAGATACACAAATGAAGGAAACAGGCTGATGAATACCATCCTGAAACAGCCACATCAACTGATTGCAATCAAAACATTGGACCGGGAGCTGCTTATCATATGTTAGCGAAGTCTGTTGTAATGAAGGTCATTAAACATGTTAAAGGTCAGGCGATGGAAATTTTTCTCTTTATACATATCGAAGTTTTGTTTATATATATCGCATTTCTTTTTATATATATCGAAGTTTTGTTTATATATATCGCATTTCGTTTATATATATCGAGATTTTCTTAATATATATCGCATTTCCTTTATATAGATCGAGGTTTTCTTTATATATATCGCATTTCCTTTATATATAGAGGTTTGCTTTTATATATCGCATTTCCTTTATATATACAGGTTGGCACTAATGGGCTTCCGTAAAAAGAGAGTTAGTTAAAGTACATATTTCAGCTCTATCAAAAGCAGACATTTTATTTATAAAAATTCACTTTTTAAAAACAATTTATGAATGTTAAGGATATCCGATCCTCAGCCAGGAAGGATAACTCCAAAAATTAATATTCTATTTGAAATGCATCAAAATGAAGTTTGAAAATTAAATTTTTTCATGCAACAATTTTCATTTTATTCATCTTTATAAGATGTAAGGTTTTTGGAAGTCTAAGAAAAGGTTTTATAAAAGTTGACATTTATACCCTATAAAAGGGAAAAAATTAATACAGTTTTAGAGAAATCAGATTTTCTTAAATCCAGCCTTAGATACTAATGCTTATTAGCATGATATGATATAAAGAGTGATCTGTGGTGTCTTGCAATGATAGCAAAATCCTTTTACACTATGTATTAAAGAATATTTGACGGAAATAGAAGACGAAAAATACCAAATAAGTATAAAAATCATGCCAATTTCTCTGAATGCTTGGATACCCATCGTTTTTAAAGCTAAAATATATTTGTATATCAATTTCCAATTAGAAAATGCATTACTGATAATCCAATTCGCTTTTTCTGAAAAAATATTGGAGATTTGACATTTATCCCTATATAATATGATTAACTTTAATTTTTAACTTTAAAGAAATAATGTGGATAAATTCACATAACTTTGTGGATTCAGAGATACTTTTATGAGTACTTTTGATTACGTAACAGAACTGCTAATTTTATAAACCTGAGGATCGGACTACCTTAAATTACTATCTTTTTCTTTTGATTAATTAAAATGATAGAATTCTGTAAATCTTAATTCTAAATAATATTGAAAACAAAGTTTCCCTCATGACAAACAAATATTATAGTGATTTCGAATAGAGGAACCTAACCTTCCATAATTTTTTTTTTTTATTTTATAAAGTATTAATGGTACATGTACCTCGTACGTAACTTCATAAACATTCTTCTACATTGTAATAAATTCATTGTCTTGTTTATACCTGTATTGTTTTCATATTATACAAAAGAAAAATGTTTTCACACTCATCTGATCATACGGTTTTTACTAGAGTTGGGTATTGCGAGTGAAAACCATATTGCGATAGATATTGTCAGTACATGAATTCCGGAATTAATCATTCTCTCGAGATCGGCCCTTCAATTCTTATGCCTTTGTCACTTCTTGTGCTTATGCAACCGCGATTTTTGAGTCTCCAGAGCGTTCTTCCAACCATTCTAGGCCCAATTCAAAGTGTTACAGGTAATTATAATTTAGGATTTTTATGTTGAAAGGGTGTTATATATTCTGGAGGAAACATCCCGTAAATAAAATCTTCAATAAAGAAGCAAAATTATAT
Organism: Saccostrea cuccullata; assembly: GCF_032062105.1. Classification (NCBI taxonomy): domain Eukaryota; kingdom Metazoa; phylum Mollusca; class Bivalvia; order Ostreida; family Ostreidae; genus Saccostrea; species Saccostrea cuccullata. The sequence goes on along the minus strand of NW_026923258.1, from coordinate 160,000 downwards.
TTTAACTGTAGCACTTCGTGTAGCTTCCCGGTTCCAGACAACTCACCGACAGACAGGTCACCGACAAAAGTGAAATTCGCCGAATGTACAATTCACCGACAATAGTGTCGGCGAGTAGAAATTCATATAAAATAATTGTTAGATGTTGTGTTAAGTATTCAGATATAATAAACATAATCAAAGATATATGTAATTCTTTGTCTTTTTTGTGTAATGGTTAGGGCTGTGGATATCGGCCTGGATAGCTCAGTAGGTAGAGCACCTGACTGGAGATACAGGGGTCCCGGGTTCGATTCCCGGTCCAGCCATGCATTTTCTCCTTTCCTGTTACAGATTTGGTGCCGTGCCATGCCCTGGAATTGACAGGTGAAAGACCTGCCAGGGATGAGCCTGGGTTGGGGTCTTTGGAGGGCCAAAGACCTTTAAGGAAGGAGGAATGTAATGGTTAGGGCCGTGGATATCGGCCTGGATAGCTCAATCGGTAGAGCACCTGACTAGTGATACAGGGGTCCCGGGTTCGATTCCCGGTCCAGTCATGGATTTTCTCCTTTCCTGTTACATTTGTATATCCATCATAATGATTGTTGGTCTTACGCATATGTATAGATTGCTTCTCGTGAATCCGAGCAAGGTCATAGGTCGGCAATATTGGGTGAGGTTTTTGATTTAATAAAAAAAAAATTGAAATGAATAAAAACGTTTATTCACATACATAAATTTCTCTTAATATTTTTTTAAATTTCCATGTTTTATATTTTCTGTCGATGATGTACACACGTCTTTCGGTGACTTGTCGTATCGGCGAGTTTTACAGTGTCGGTGAAAAAAGTGTCGGCGAGTTGTCGTTCGGTGAGTTGTCTTTCGATCACCTGTCATAGACCCGTAGCTTCCTACACAGCTGCTTGATTAGTAGCTTGAATTTTCGGAATTGGCGGAAACAGTCTAGTCGAACCCTCAAACGAGGGTTTTCCTTCCCTTAATGCAACGCGCGAAAGCCGAAGTGAAATTCAAGAACGATAATTCTTCTTTTTTTAAAAAAAATATTTAAAAAAAAAATCACAAACATGCAAAAATGATTCGTTTACACTTTGTTTTCAATAAATTTCATACATTAATTTTCGTTTTTATTTACCTCATTTCTGAAACACAAAAGTTTGTTTACAAGACAGAGGAAATTCGCAGGGCACAAAAGAACATGTCGAAAAATAATAAATAACATGTTCATTACACAAAATTTGTAATACCGGGGAATGGAATTATATGTAGTTTAACTTTAAACCAAACACTGCTTGTTTATACATCCGTTTTATTAAATTATGCATAAAAAATCTAGTTGTATCAAACATGGAGGTCAAGGCACAGAATACGCTAAATTTGGGAGAGAAAAAGTCTGGATTTTTACAATAAACATATACTTTTTCGCAATACAATCTCTTTAAACATCTTTAATCTATCAAATTTGAGTACATACAGAGCTACAAAATAATCCATCACTTTGCACGAGCATATTTTGTGGACCACACGTTTTTTCCGTGAAAACGACACTTTTTGAGTGTCTCCGCATGTGCTGTACCCCTGTTTGAGGGTACGGATGTCCAACATCCATTTACCCTCGTTTGAGGGTTCGACTAGACTGGGAATTACAATCAAGTTAACCGGAATTCAATTCCGGTGCAGTTCTATTGTATCCACTTGATTTCAGGTACACACTGGCTGTGTAATAACTAATACATGTAACTACTGTAATAGAATGGTATATTACTTTTCATTTTTGTTCTGAGTAAATCTCAGCGAGAGAGTCCCTACGACATCTCGCTGAGATTATATTTGTTTGTGATATAATACTTCTTACAATCCCTTTTTTTTAATAAAGCAGTAAACATGCCCAAGAGAAAGGCATCCTCAGACGAGGGGAAGTCACAGAGTAAAGTCTCCAAGAAAAACAAATCAATAGCAGATGATGAAGAAGAAACTAAAGGCAGCAAGCAGAAAAAATCCTACCCAAAACTAGTGGACCCAGCAACAAACAAAGAAACTGTAAGTAGTGTGGTATCAGGTCTGTTCGCCCTATCTACCTGTTCGCATGAGTCTGTTTTGCCATACATGTAATATACAATCAAGTAGCATAAAGTTAAAGTAAAATCTTTTTCCCTAATTTACATTTACTGACATGTATGATATTAGAGCAAAATCTTATTAATCTATTTTAGTAATTTAATTAATAAATTCTTTGTATTGTATTTTTGAAAACAAGAAATTAAAAGAAAAAAAGTTTCTCTGTTTCATATTACATATTGTAAATGCTGTCTGGTAAATGATTACTTAAAAATTTAAATGCATTACATAAATGTAGTTTCATATTTCTCCTGTGCACACAGTGTGCTACTATTAAATAAATGGGCGATATGTACTGTACAACATTCTAATCTTAAAACCATGGTCAGCAACATATTGTCTTATTTTATTATGATACGGAAAAAAAGACATTTTAATTTTTACTATATAGATATATTAATTAAATGAATTATTTTTTTTATCAATAGACAGGAGAAATTAAATACACAGCAAAGGAGCCAACACGGAACAAGAAAGGAGAACTCGTTTTTCATGATTTCCCAGAATTCCATCCGAATATGACACCCAAAGAAGTTCTACAGGCAGGCAGTTTTGGCGGAACTTACTTCCGTCCAATCAAATCATCTGTTACAGGTGAGAACTATTTTAAGTTTTGTTTGATATTGTGAAAATAATATCACAATGAACATATTGATAATGTTAAAACTGAACAGAGTATTACAATTTACAAGCTGCATTCTATACTTGTAAAGAAAAAAATGTGGCGTACTATAATACATGTACATGTAAATTATAAATTTAAAGTTTGCCTTTGTAAATGAAAAATTATTTGGGAAAAGTAAATTGTATCTAGACAGAAGTCTACACTAGAATGAAAGGTCATCAAAAGACATTTGAACAGACACAACTGTCAGACACTCTTCTGATTTGTTTTCAAGGTGCTCAAAATGCACCCAACAGTCTATCCTGCACATGTTTTATTTGGTGCTATAATGCATTATTGCTTATGATAGAAAAAAAAAGAAAAAAAAAAACAGAAAACAAAAATAAAACTGTGATTTTTGTCAAACTGAGACTTAAAACACTATACAACAAGGAATGGCAACAAAAAATGAGTCAAAAGATCCACTTGAAACATGCAGGTCCATGATGACTTGACTTTGTTACTTCAGGTAAACAGTATAAAGATGAAGCCTTCAAAGAACTCCCCACAGACTGGACAGAGGGTCTTAACATCAAAAAACAGGTGAATAAATACAAACTGCAATGTACTTGTAATTAGAAATAGAATACAATCACGGCTATAGGATATTATTTTCGTAAATTTAATAATTCAACAGTGGATCCTGGAAAATTAGAATAAAAGAATTAGACATGTAGGAAAATCAATAATTTTGTCATTAATTTCTATCAAATAGAGAGAAAGAACATTGTTTTGATGTGCATACAGGTATTTTCACTATGTACATGTATCACTGTAATTGCTTTTATTGATGTATAAATTGCATAATGTAGGTAAACTCTTTTATTAATCATTAAGTGATTGGTATCTTATTTGACAGGTAACCTCTTCATCTTACAATGAGTCAGTAAATACCTACAAGGTGAAGTGTGGGGGAAGTCTGGAGATGTGGGAGGAGAGTGGGTGGATCCACAAACAAGACCCCTACGGCTGGTTCCAGTGGTTCTGCAGGTATGTATGAAATGTCAAATTAGTCTTAACAGGTGTTTCCAATGGTACTGCAGGTAAATATAAATTAATCTGTTCAGATGGGTCCAGTTGTACTGCAGGTATGTATGAAATGATGTATACAGGTCGTTCCAGTGGCACTGAAGGTATGTATGAAATGACGTGTACAGGTGGTTCTAGTGGCACATCCTTAAAATATGCAATGATTTTCCACAAATAAACAAAAATCTCTCAGTTTTTGACAAGATATTAACCATGTATAAAATGAAATTTCTGCCTTTGCTCAGCAATATTTTGAGTTTTTACTAATAATTATTACCTGGTACATTTGATGATGTGGACAAAGATTGCAAAACCTTTTTCAATATTGAAAACTAGAAACACTCAAATCAATTGATAAAACAAGTTTTAAACCCATCTTATTGACTGAAGCAATTTCCACTGTAGATTCTATCGAGGAAGGAGGACCCCTGATGATGAGCGACAGGTTGGGAGATGGTTGAGGTGTGCAGGACCCACAGGAAGGTGGAAAAACAACCTCATCTCCAAGTGTTACCGCAGCGGGGCACGGTATAATGACCCCAACATATCCCCCGTGGTCAGACAGACCCTACAACACTGGGGGTACAGACTAACAGAGGAGGACTACCTGGCTAAAGAGAAACAGCTCAAGAGGAAGAAAGTTTGATAGGACTGGATAGATTACTGGTGGTTGACAGCAGATGTTTTAGCATGGTAAAAGATAATGGTGTTTTACAGTGTTTTGCAGAAAAAAACAAGTCAGAGGCTAAATAGCTTTGATCAGTACAAAGAGCATGATTGTCTTGAATTTGAAATTAGGTCAGAGAAAGAAACAGTTTGACAGGAAAGTTTGGAGATAGCTTACAAACAATTGTGTACTAGTACCGTACTAGATAGAATTGAGTTCCAGACAGCATTTTCTTTCTGTGAAAAAATTATTTTTTTGTGATACTGAAGGAAGTGGATGAGTCAGTATGTGGATATAAACCAAATTCCACTTAATACCTTGCTTTGAAACTTTTATCGATACTTCTCATAGACTCATTTCTGTGAAAGTGAATGTACAGTCTAGTTTTGTTTTTTCCTTTGAATGTAGTATGTAGTTTTTTTGGTTCTATGTTACTCATAATCTGGGAGAATGTTTTGCTTGAAAAGCTTAAAAACAGCATGAGAATTCGTTTTTGTTTTGAAACATACAATGCATTTTTGCATTTTAAAGATGAATGATTTTAAAGTGTCATATCTTTGTTTTACTTACATGTATTTAGTATTTTTAGCTCTTCTGAGCCAAAGGCTCAAAGAGCTAATGCTATGGCCTTTTGTGCGGTGTGCGGTGTGCGTCGTGCGGTGTGCGGTGTGCATTAACTTTTTAGAATATGGGCCATAACTCAAGAACCCCTTGGCCAATCAGTGTCAAATTTGTCACAGGGTATCCTTGGCCCAAGGGCTACCATTTATACTAAAATAAGGGTTGGGACCCTGAATCAAGGGGAGATAATCAGGAAAACAAAACCAAAAGCACTGGTTGCTAAAAAATCTTCTTCTCCAGAACCACCGGGCAGATTTTCACCAAACTTACATACAAGGATCAGGATATGTTGAAGATTAAAAATTGTTCAAGGCATGACCCTGGGGCAAAGGGCGTGGTCTCAAGGTCACTTTAAAGTTGACCTTAATTTACAATTAATAAAAATGTTCATATTTTGCTTACTATAAGGACTAGGATCATCAAATCTTGTAAGTTGATGCATCTTAGGACTTCACATCATGTTAACTCAAAAGTAGGTCACGGTGACCTACTTTTTAAATTTTGCGGGCATTTGTTTTCAAATTGATTTAAAGGCATATTTTGGATACTTTAAGGCCTATGATTATCAAACTTAGTCAGTTGATGCATCTTGGGTCCTTGAACAACGTCAACTTAAAAGTAGGTCACCGTGACCTACTTTTTGAACTTTATGACTTATCCTTTTCAAAACATTTAATCCCATTATTTCAGGCACTGAAAGGGTTAGAATCATCAAATCTTGTAAGTTGCTGCATCATGGGACCTTAAAACATATTTAAGAAAAAGTAGGTCACTGTGACCTACTTTTAGAATTTTGCAGGCATTTTTCAAATTCTTTAAAAGGCATATTTTGATTACCTTTAAACCTATGATCATCAAACTTGGTCAGGAGATGCATCTTGGGAATCTGAAAAATGTCAACCAAAATGTAGGTCACGGTGACCTACTTTCGACATTTTATGGCTATATTTAAGTATCTTAGGTATTTATTGGCTTAGAATCATCAAACTTTGTGAGTTGATGCATCTTCGGTTTTCGGATAGTGACGACCAAAAATTAGGTCACAGTGACCTACTTTCGACATTTTATGGCTATATTTAAATATCTCTGGCACTTATTGGCTTAGAATCATCAAACTTTGTCAGTTGATGCATCTTGGGTTTTCAGAGAATGTCGACCAAAAAGTAGGTCACAGTGACCTACTTTTTGACATTTTATGGCTATATTTATGTATCTCTAGTACTTATTGGTTTAGAATCATCATACTTTGTAAGTTGATGCATCTTTGGTTTTCGGAGAATTTCGACCAAAAAGAAGGTCATGGTGACCTACTTTTGAATATCTCAGGTATTTAATGGCTTAGAATTATCAAACTTGGTCAGCAGATGCATCTTGGGACTCTAAAAAATGTCAACAAAAATGTAGGTCACGATGACCTACTTTCAATATTTTATGGCTATATTTAAGTATTCTCCAGTACTTATTGGCTTAGAATCATCAAACTTTGTCAGTTGATGCATCTTGGGTTTTCGGAGAATGTCGACTAAAAAGTATGTCACAGTGACCTACTTTTTGACATTTTATGGCTATATTTATGTATCACTAGTACTTATCGATTTAGAATCATCATACTTTGTCAGTTGATGCATCATGGATTTTCGGAGAATGTCGACCTAAAAGTAGGTCATGGTGACCTACTTTTGAATATCTCAGGTATTTATTGGCTTAGAATTATCAAACTTGGTCAGCAGATGCATCTTGGGACTCTAAAAAATGTCAACCAAAATGTAGGTCACAATGACCTACTTTCGACATTTTATGGCTATATTTAAGTATCTCTGGTACTTATTAGTTAAGAATCATCAAACTTTGTCAGTTGATGCATCTTGGGTTTTCTGAGAATGTTGACCAAAGAGTAAGTCACAGTGACCTACTTTTGAATATCTCAGGTATTTATTGGCTTAGAATTGTCAAACTTTGTCACTTGATGCATTTTGTGATTTCCAAGAATGTAGACCAAAAAGGAGTTCTAATTGGCTAAGAATCATCAAACTTTGTCAGGTGATGCAACTTGGGTCTTTAATAGGATACTTAGGGTTAGAGGCTTCAAATACAAGTGATAGGTTGTACAATTTATCAGAAGAGCGATTCAAGGCCCTTGGGCCTCTTGTTATAAGCATAATTGTTATGTTTGTAAAACAATTTTACCTCAAAATTGTCATTTTTAATAACATTGATATACCTGTATGTTAAATAAATATTTACTGCCACTTTATATAATTTTAATGAATATTTGCTTTAAATGTATTCATCTGATGCAGAATAAATTCAAAACTTCTACATGAAGAGAAGACTTTTGCCGTGGTCTTTAATTTGAATAATTTTTTCAGTTTCTCAGGTCCAAAAAATTTCAAAATTAAATGTTTAGGTTTACTTTTCCTATGCAAGATATCCATCAGTTATCAAATTACTGAAATCAAATGATTCTTATGATATCTTTATTTACAAACTTAAAAACTACTGGCAAAAAAATAGAAATGCCATATACTAATCATGAGCCTAGAAAGCATGCATGAAAAGGAGAATTTTATTGAGAAGTTCACATATTTTTCAAAGGAGAATTGAGTTATTTCCCTTTTCAATACGTCAACATTGATCAGGAATTAAAATTACCTGACAGTGTTGATTTTCATTCCTTCTCAGATGTTGACATATCTCGGTGAACTCGAGCAAAAAAGCCACCACAGTTTCTAGCATATCAGTTTTCATAATTATTATAGCAAATTAACATGAACAGCTGACGAAAAGCTGAAACAGCATTTCTGTTGTCAACTTCGCTTATTATACAGTTTTGGTCATATTGTACCATTATCACCTGTAGATAGAATTAATGTATTCAAGTTGATTGCAATTGGATGCACGAAAGCATGCCCTACGTAGGAAAAAATACTGTATCTAAAACAAGTTACTGACAAATAAGTTGACAATGGCAAAACTATTACCTTGTTTATGTAAGATAGCATTTCGCCAATTGTATGATCGAAATAATGGCTTGTTCCTTTAGTCCAGTGCTGACTAGCATTTTTCAAATGATTACGTTGTTATTTTCACACTGAATAGTCTAGAGATTCTGTTTTCGTGACAGGACTAGATTAATGGGGCCAGGTAACCAGTTGACAGGGGTTGCTTATCTATATAGTACCTCATTCAAATAATGATGTTTTAGGGCGGTATAGCCAGAGATACTTCGTTCCAAAGGAGAACTCCAAAACAAGCAGCCCAGGACAAAATATCTACCTATCAGTGTTAGCAAAGACGGCAGATTTCAGAAAAAAATACATCAGCACTTCAACCACAATGGAACCAAAGATATCAAAGGATGTGTGAAGTACACTGGCATCCTTTCTGTTCTCCCGATCATGACAGGACCCACAGGGCCGGATAAACAATCGACTTTGGATGCTTAATTCACAATAGTACCTGTTTCCAATAATGATATTTTAAAGGGGGATCCGTGTTTGATGTGGCTCCAATTTGTTTTGTTCCATTGTACTTTTGAGGAAAATTAGTGACGTAGTGAAAAAGGAGAGAAGATTCAAAGAGAATCAGCTGTACGAAGTTGGGTGTCTTTTACGTGCTTGGGGAGAGTATCGAGAGACCTTAGAACAATAAAAGATTATTATTATCAAGGTTTGACGCAGAAAGAAGGACACCACTTACATGACTAAGTCTAGTGATTTATCAACTGGAAGATGTTATGGTGTAAAATGAAACAAATCAGGTTAAGGTTTGAAGCAGTAACTAGTCAGAGGGTGTTGTGAAGTCAGATATGGACAGGATGCAAAAACTTTATTGCTGAATAAACATCAGGGTTAGGGTTAAACACAAGTGTAGCTTTTAGAGAATGAAATAAAAACATTGCACAAAGATGATATTACAAGTGTAACAGTGCTCTAACATAGGGCGCGCTTGATTTGTCTACACCTTACACCCGTTGTACACTTTTTCATAATCAAGTGCAAAAGTGTACACTTTTGGTGTGCACCTTCTTCACCCTGTGCAGGGCATGTGTAGGTAATTACACCAAAAATTCAATATGGCTGACAAATGACGAAACGGTAAAACTGCAGAATTCTTTTCTGTATTTGAGTTAATTGTCAATTATTTTATAGGTTCATTGTGATGAATTGTTTTTAGTAATATAGTGGCCCATTTTTGTGCATTTTATGGAAAAATAAAAAAAACTTCATAATTTGTAAAATAAAAAAAAAAAAAGTAAGCAAATTTTGCAAGTTTGGGTGATAAAGTCTCTAGATATATTTGACAATGGCTAGATATTAAGTTATAGGGGTAATTATGGACAGCTGGGACAATATCTAATAAAAAATTCTTTGCATTTTGTAAAATGTTTTGTTTTTAAAGGAATTTTAAAAGAATATTCACACTCGCAACAAATATTTTATTATAAAATCGTCTGCAAATAGCCCCCTCAGTTACTTGAAATTTTGACGTCCATGTTGAATTTACTACACTACACCCAATTTCATTTGATTATAAGGTGTAAATCGTCTACACCGGGTGTAATAAGGTGTAGACAAATCAAGCGCGCCCATAATTTTCAATGAATGAATAGCAAAAAATCGTTATAATAGACCTGATGAAGATCCATATATGCCCATTCTACGTGAATGGATGGTCAACTGCTAACCCAGATAGCATGAGAACATTGGCCCAACGTTGGCCAAACAATGTCGGTTATGTTGGGCCAATGTTGGCAGTTTTACGTTGGCCCAATGTCTTACTGCTCATTGGCGCGCCGTTGGCCCAACATGTTGGGCCGATGTTGTTACAATACTGTTTGTTCATTTGTCAACGTTGGTACAACGTTATTCCAACATACCAACGCCAACGCAATATTTTTTTAACGTTGGCCCAACGTTGGACCTCAGTTCAAAATATAATCATGACGTTGGTCCGACGTTGGTACAACGCTTTTGTTGAAATGCCAACGTTGGTACAACGCTATTCCAACGTACCGATGCTAACCAAATATTTTGTAACGTTGGCCCTACATTGGACCTCAGTTCAAAATATAGTTATTTCGTTGGTTCAACGTTGATACAAAGCTGATTCTTGAAATATCAATGACACAATTATTCCTCAATACAAATGTCTTACAAAATTAATTAAATTCTGTCATTTTTATTTCCCAGATTATACGACACAATTAATTTCACCATGTTTGGTCAAATACTTTTTTCCTCCTAAAATGTATCACAATATATTCTTTGCCACTTTCACTTTCATTAAAGTATTCCATGGAATGTAACTAAAAGAAGGAAGAGGTAGAAAGTTCAATGTTTCTCAAGTACACTCCACATCACTATGTCCACTACTAAATATCACTTTGATATAAGAGTCTTCAAGTTCTAATTGTAGAGTTTTGAAAGGACATATTTGCATCACTGATCACTTTTTCTGTTGTTTATCTGTTCTTAGAATCCATGTTTCCCACACATATAAATCAGTCCCTTCCATATACAGAAATGCCACATCAATAGTCTCAGAGTGAAGAGGGTTTTTCCATCCCGGCAATTCCTTCAAACGTTAAGATTGTCATCAATTAAAATAGTATTTTCAAATGTTCATCAGCATCACACATATTTTTAAAGGAATCCTTAAAATTGAATTTCACATTAGTAATTATTAATAACAAATACAAAATAGTTACATTTCACTGGTTAACATTCTTGCGTTCATTTACAGATCCGGACATATCTGCTCTGTTCAAGCCCGCCAATTCCTATAAAAGTTAAGGTCGTCATCAATTACAATTGTTTAATCAGCTACCTGGTACCAATAATTTGAAAGCCTACATGCAGGCCATTACAATGTTGTGTATTTCACATTATTAATTATTTCAATAACAAAAACAAAAGCTATACTTACATTGAAAGGATTAAAATTCTTGCTTTCACTTAAACAGACACATACGCTTTGAATTGTTAAAGTGTGCGGTTAAAAAAAACTGATTTAAAGATGACGGTTTCCTTGGAGACCTATGAGTCACCTGCCGAGCCAGTGAATTTCACCAGTGACCTATTTATTTTGGAGCCCCAAACTTGCAAAACACAGCACTTTAAATTTGATTCAATGATGCTTAATATAGAATCTACCAAGATATAAAATTACTATATGTATTTCACAGACTTATAAGGATTGTCTCATAATTTCCATTCAATATATATTATAGATCACATGTTTATAATGAGTTGCGTATTACATTACCATCGATTTACAATAGATAAATCTAAATTGATGAATACTTTTCGCAACATTGGGCCAACGTTGGACCAGCATTTCATCTCAAACATTACAGGCTACCTGTACATGTACTAGTAATCCCAGTATTCCTACTATTGGACCAACTCCAGTTCAGTCAAGCACGCCCAACACAGAGCAATGTATCATTATATTGTCAACATTTATTAAATTGGGCCAACGTTGGGCCAATTACATTAAATAACCAACAATAAGTGGCAATGTCTTGCCACTAACGTGTATACTCAGTTAGACCTACCCCAGCAGGCATTTCAACGTTGATTCAACGTTGAATCAACGTTGCACTTCAACGTTGAATCAACGTTGAATTTTGGTTGCATATGAAAGTTGAGGCAACGTTGAAACATAACGTTGTTTCAACGTCAATTTTCAACGTTGAATAAACGTTTAAAATAGGTTGAATTTTTGGTTGATTTATGGTTGATTTTTGGTTGCAAATGAAAGTTGATGCAACGTTGAAGCTTCAACGTTGTTTCAACGTCAAATATCAACATTGAACAAAAGTGAACATTGGTTGTAATCAGGCTGAGATTTGGATGAAATTTTTTGGTTGTCAAATGTTGATATTTGGTTGAAACCACGTTGAATTCATATTACGTTTTACTTTATAAACAAATGCATTTCAAATTCTAATAATTTTTTTTTATTCAAGTTGCGTAATATTTATATAAGTTATAATCCAGTATTACGATTGTGAGAGAATTCACTTTAGTTTGTATTTTTAAAGATAAACACAAATTTAGATTCAATCACTGAATCTCAAAAATCACTGCCTGACAAAATTTATATTCCTAGTGAAAAGGGGGTCACAGTTATCACATCAAGGTTCTTCAAAGTATGCGTCTTTCTTACACTACTAAGTTCCACAAAGTGGCGGATCCATTGATTTTAATCACGCATATACATCTGTAGTTAAATCCCACGATTGAAAGAAATGAACGGGAGAATCCACCCTCTATAGCAAAAGCCTATTAATAAAAGAAATAAAGATGTGAAAGAAATTTGTTCGTTACAATGTACGTAACACGTTATTTGAAACGATAAAAATAAATATACATGAATAATTTTAAAAAATCAGACAAAGGAATATTTTCCTGTACTTAACATGATTAAAAAGAATTATAGTTAACTTCATATTAAAATTCGTATTAGTATGCTTATAAATAATTATTACTAAAGTAAATGTTATAGACATACATAGACATAGTGTACTTACAAAATGTTGCATTCCTTTGTATAATTTTCACGGGCGAAGAATCTGATGCAATCAAGGCTGACTATATACAATCAATTCCCTGCACCACTGGTTGATTGAACCATACGATGAACTACAATTAATTAAATTGTATAATATTTTAGTATACTTATATTTCATAACCAAATAAATATCAACAATACACATAATACATGTAACAAGGACGTGCATTTCACGTAGATTTCACATATACTTCATGTACTTATAAAACAAGAATTAAATGATATACAGATACTAAATAAACTTATTTTCCTAAATTCATGAAAAGGAAATAATACTTACTAAGCAGAAGTTGATATTCCAGCCTAAATCCTTGTTTATGTAGCTTGAAAACACATGAAATATGAACAGCAAGGAGACGCGCACTTCTTGTCCATCAGTTGAATTCAAATTTTGACCTAGATAAGCTGCAGCTATACTCTGCCCAGCAAGAAAATTGCATAACAAGGTTATCCTGACACTGAAACTGACCAACTAAGCGAGAGGCACTCCTTATCTGATATCTCGAAGGTTTTTGGGGAGTGGATCTTAAGTAATGCTATTTGTCAGTGTGAAAATTGTTATGTGTTTATTTGAATTTTTCTTTTATATATTTTGTGAAAAGAAAGATTATAGAATTAATATGCACAACAAAAGCACAATCTGTAAAATAAGACTTCTTAGATTCGCTTTGTATAACATTTTGCACAAGAGTATACTGCACGGATCTATATGAGTCTAATTTTAAGAACATTAATTAAGAATAAATAATTATTTTTATTAATTCTAATGTAACATGGAATTACAGTGAGATAATGGATAAAGATGTCATTATTTATTAAAAGCTTATATTCAACATATTTAAAAAAAAATGCATTCACAATTTATTTAAATTTTACAATGGTACTAGCTGAACTGGCACAACTCTTTTGAGTAAATCAATTCAAATTGCATGTGTTTCATTTATTATGTATAATTATATATATAATATTTTCTAACAATGCATACAGCTTTGTGTATCTTGCGAAAAATCGCATAAATTAAGAGTTAAAGACACTTTATATTTTGACCTTAAAAACTAAAGTGCTCAATACTCATTACCCGTTGTTTTCCTAACTTTCCTAAAGTTGAAAATATGTTAGATCTTCCACGTTGTTTCAACGTTGAAACCAACAAACAGTCAACTTTGCATTTTTAAACCTTGTTTCAATTGTATAGTATCAGAAAATACTGAACGTGGAAAACATGTTGAATCTTCAACGTTGTTTCAACATTGAAATATCAATAAAGTTCAAACGTTGAGAATTTGTTGCAGCTTCAAAGTTGTTTCAACGTTGAATATCGACAAGCATTCCACGTTGAAAATATGTTGCAGCTTCAAAGTTGTTTCAACGTTGAGCTTCAACGTTGTTTCAACGTTGAAATATCAATGAACATCAAACGTTGAGAATACGTTGCAGCTTCAACGTTGTTTCAACGTTGAAATATCAGCTTCAACGTTGTTTCAACGTTGAAATACCGACGATCATTCAACGTTGAAAATATGTTGCAGCTTCAACGTTGTTTCAACGTTGAAATACCGACGATCATTCAACGTTGAAAATATGTTGCAGCTTCAACGTTGTTTCAACGTTGAAAAAAGGTTGAGGATTCAACGTTGAAACCTCAACGTTGAAACAACGTTGAAATATAGTTGATCAACGTTGCAACCTATATTCCACCTCCTTTCAACGTTGAAACAACGTTGCGTGCCTGCTGGGACGTTGGGCCAACATTTCATATTTAACACACAATGGTCTTAATCCATGTCAACATTTACTCGGTTGGACCTATGTTGGGCCAACATCTTAATGTCCAACACCAAATCGCTATGTTTCTTGTCAACATGTAACTACAATGGGCCAATATTGGGCCAACATCACATGCCCAACACCGTTGGTTTAGCTTTCATGCCAACGTAAATGAACGTTGGACCAACGTTGGGCCAATATCACATGCCCAACACCCTTGGTATAGCTTTCATGCCAACGTAAATGAACGTTGGACCAACGTTGGGCCAATATCACATGTCCAACACCGTTGGTTTAGCTTTCATGCCAACGTAAATGAACGTTGGACCAACGTTGGGCCTACATCTGTTCCCCAACGCCAACACTCCACCAACCATACAACCAAAAACCAGCGTTGGCCCAAAGGAGTCATGCTATCTGGGAAACTGTTCTCTGTTTCGGGCTGCTATTTCTCGTCGCATATGGAGTTAATGTATTTCGTCAGCGAGACAGAAAATTTATTAGCTTACAGTATGAATCACATATTAATGTCTTCATATCGATGTCTTTTTTAACGAATAATACATTTCATTTTGAAATAATTACAGTTTTCTCTTTGATTTGTCTCTTAAGGATGCCCTTTTGGTTTGGTGTCTTTGATTGCTTCTCTGATCGTTGGGTCGTAGGAGGTTGTGACGTGATAGACCGAGCCGTCAAAACATCCTCAAGCACCAGAGAATTAGCTCCCTTGACTACGTTAAATTCGTATAGCACCCAATAGCGGCCCTTAGAATCGCTTGTTCCGGCAACTCGCACACTTCCGCCGGCAGTGGAAGTTCGGACAGCCGCTCGCCAAACGTCACCATTTCCTTTTTCAATTTTTCTTCCATTTACGACTGCTTTGATGATGTCACTTGACCGAAACCTTATTTTTATCCACGTCTCTTCCGGCAATTCACGTGTTAATGGTTCCAGAAGCTGGCAGTGATATTCTGAGGCGGAGGAGTACATAACTGGAAATGGTACAGAGTGGTTCATGGCATCTTTAGTACAGTCTATCAAATACAAAAGAACTGGCTCATAATCCCCTGATTTTGCTTTACAAAAGATTTGTAATTTATAGAATCCTTTCTCTGAAAAGTGACCACGTATGGATATTGCATTTCCAATGTTTTCTACCAACACATAGCGTTCTATGTTTTTCAGTGTGCCTTCAGAGTAACTTAATCTATATGAAACAGGGAAATCTCTTTCTATAGGTAAAGTCAACTCTAAAATGCCATCTTTTGGGGTTATTATAAGAGGTGAATCCACACCGGTTTGAAATCCAAAATCTCTGTAATCAGACCTTGACCTCCAGACCCCGGTATGTTTGGGATATAAATACACCTTTTGCTCTGTTTGCCTACAACGCAATATGTATGACACAAGTGCATAAAGTGTCGTGTCCTTCTGGTCAATACTTCCGAGAATTGTCAACCGAAACTTACCCATCGTTGGAGGACGTACTCGAATGGAAAATAAGTTCTGGTCTGGATTTTGCACTAATGTATACTGCTTATGAACATTACCGTCTGTGTCCGTTAAACGTGCCGCTACATTGTTGTCGTCCCTTTTATAAACACAGTGGCCGTCAATGTCACCTGGATCACAGCCTGTCTATGAGAAACTAGATCCACGCCCCACTTGAAGGCTTTTATCGTCCTTTTTACATTCTTATTAAACGTTTGTAATGTCAAAGGTTTCTGAAGAAGTTGCCAAGCTTTGCTTTCTTTTTTGTTGTTGTCCATGTAGGGAAAATGGGTAGAAATCAACTGGTCGGGATCGGTAAGGAAATAAAAGTTTTCGAAGTCCCTGGTATAATGACCCTCGTCATTCACGTGCCCTGCGCCTAAGGTACAGTCAATCAAACACCATTGCCCGACCACGTGAACTGCATTCCAAGCGTGATTGGTTGGTTGTGCGTACTTAAAAGGTTTTGTTGCGTTATATCCATAACCTTTTACAAATCCGTGAAGAGTTTTGACAGGAATGTTTGATAATCTATAAATAGAAAGTACAAACGCTTTCAACGAAATAAATGTGATCATATGATTTGGAACAGTGGTCTAGTGCCTTTCAAAAATACCTGCATAACTCCGCAAACAGTTCAGCATATCCATAGCAAAGGGCCACTTTTGTGTGCATTGTAAATTCCGCTGCCACAGGCTTCTTGTAGTTATTTAAGAAGGACCGAAGATCAAGTCTGTAAAATACATGTCAACGAATTCCTGCATAAAAAAATCAGTTAAATTTCAAATAATCAGTAACTGCATGTGCTTCTAGTACGTATTTGCAGAAAAGACTTAGGTTGATGGTATAAACATGCAGATAACGCATCTTTTCGAACACTCTTAATTAATATGGGAGAAGAGAGGTAACTCCAAATATTCAACAGATTAGTTGTAAGAAGTTATCTCTCTTTGAACATGATTTGTTTTTTTTTTAAATGTTTTTTATGTTTTTAACAAATACATGTAAATACTTCCCTTTAGTTTTGCTAAAATATACTGAGTATAAAGGATCTTGACTTACTCCACGTGGTTACATATCCAATGGTAGTAGGCCCGAACTCGTCCCAGGTTGGTCTTAGACGCCTTAGACAAATACTTGGCGAGGTTATGGATGGAAAGATCGGTTGATTTGGGAGCCTATGTCAAGATTAAGTATATCAAGAAATTATTCATACTTCAAGTTGTGACCGCTCTCTGTGTTTGTAGCTGATTTTGTGAGGTTTACTGTAAAGACACTTCTTTTTTCTTTCACTTCTAGCAAATGTACTAATCTTTTTTTTTTAATTCAATATGAAGAACGACAAAAGATTCTCATTTTCCCCTTTATAACTTCTATCGGCGAAATGAAAAAATGCTGATGTTTTTTTTTCTAATTGTGAATAATTTTTTTTTATTATTTGTGCATGCACACGTATCATATATTTTCAGAATTTACAAATAATAATGCATCATATTTGCATTTGTTCTTATGGCAAATTGTCTTGATGAACGATACATTCTTTAAAAATACATATAAACAAAATACTTTTGCAGCGTAGCTGTCGACTTTTTTGAACAACGATAGATCGGAGATGACATCATCTCTTCTGAGACTCGGCGGTATTGGCGCCAAATCCTCGTCAACGATTGGTTGAACGCTGATCAAGCGGGTCTCGGGGAGAGTTGTGACGTCAGAAATCTCACAACAGGGTTTGGATGAACATCTACCCATATCTCAACCCATCCTTTGAACCACAGTTATGACTGACATCTGTGATTGCAAACAAAGCATCAAAATGGCGTTGCCGCGCTAACTATGCAACCTCCTTTTTCCATACATTTATTTTAAAGATTCTTTTTTCCAAAGACATTTTGAAAAAATTAGGGAGAGGACTAAATGTACAACTGATGGTAGCACAGTTTTACATGCAGGAGCTACATGTACATGTGTATATTTGCCGAAAAAAAATTCTAGACCTCTGGCAACCTTAAGAAAAAAAAACGAATCTTATTAGAATACTCTGACAGTATAAAACTATTCAATTCCTTAGACAAATTAAAATTCAACTTCCGTAATTATAAAAAAAAAAGTGAGTGAATGTTACAGAGATATTTTTTTTTAGTTTTTTTTTTACACATGTTAAATGCTGAAAAGTTAATTTAATTTTTGTTTACCAGTTCCTTTTCATGTAGGTTGATTTTCTGTGGGATTTTCACGACATATTCTTTAATTTAACCCTTTCTCTACGTGCTGTAACATCATGGTCCATTCAAGCTATATCTTCTTCTTGTCCTTTTTCTGTTTTTCTACATGTTCTTCGAATCCCTTGGTATGGTAAACACAATTATGCAAACATTTCACTTGTTTATCACAAAGGTTTACGAAACATCAAGTCGATAAGATCAGACACACAAGTTTTACAATCCAGGGGGAAAAGTAAGAAAGGTCCAAAATATCCTAAGGAAAGAAACCTGTCTGGAAGTTTATGGAAAAAAATATAAAGTTTCAAAAATTTAAGAGAAAAACATATCTAAAAATAAATCTTTGCTCTCGGTTTCTCGGTAAATATTGATAAAACACATTTCCCTTATTTAAATTCACAGTGCGGATGAATTGTCACGCACTTAAAACAAAGAAGTGTTTTCAATGAGTGTAATTTAAAAGGCGACACTGCATGTTCTCTTATCTAAAATTAAAGTCTGTATTTTTAAATATACCCCTGAAAATCTCTCTCTCTCTCTCTCTCTCTCTCTCTCTGGTGCGCGCGAGCGGTAGCTTTGTAATTGTCGGGGGGGGGGGGGGGCCTAAATGTACATCGTATATACATGTATAAAGTTTAAAGGAAATCAAAATCAATTTCTTCTAAACGAATGAATCGATCTTCTTTCGACCACCACAGTTAAAAACAAATTTATTTTTATCTATTGTATTTTTATGTATTTATTTATTTACTTTTTTGGGGGGGGGGGGGGGGGGGGGGGCTTGACATATATTCCAATATCTGCTTTGGTTTGAACAAATCAGGCACGTAGCATCGTTTTTGAAAGTTGAGGGGGGGGCAACACCAGAGAATTTTTTTTTACTTACCTAAATTAAATTGACAAGCAAAAAAAAAATAAAAAAATAAAAAAAATAAAATTAATTAATTTCATAATCAATAAAAATTTATCATCAAGGATATTCGGGACTTTGAATGAAACATTATTTTTCATGTTGCCACTGTAAACACATATTATAATATCTTTTCATAAATTTCATAATTATTGCAAAAATTAGCTTGTATCAGTCCTTTACAAAAAAAAAAAGCATATGTAAAACACATTATCCTATTCTAGTTAGGAAAGCGGAAGTGACTGCTGTTCGAAATGATTCAGGGTCAAACTGACTGGAAACCGTCAATTATTACTACTTCCGGCTTGATTTTTAGACAGACGTGTACGTTGGTGTAGACAGAAAACCGACATAAACATGCCTGGGATGCAATTTGAATACGACGAGGAAGGAGGAACCTTCTTCTATTTTTTGTTTTCTCTATGGGGCCTCGTTCTTATTCCCGCCACGTATTATTTTTGGCCCAGGAAGTCTGTAGAAGGTAAGAAATTGACCCTGGTGATTACACAGCTGTTCATTTTGTCTTACACTGTTACAGTAACATTTGGAGGTTTTCTGAAAGAATTAGAATATTTTGTTACAATATTATTTTATGATGATATAGAAACAAGAATATTGTGACTAGAGTGTGTGTTGAAGTTTCAAGTATAATCAAGTATTTTAACATGTTTATTAATTTGCTTAGGTTTGTGAACAAATGAAACAGTAGTAACGGTTGCATTACTTGCATGAACATTGTAAATTCACCATATACCTAGTCTGAAAATTTAAGTTTGCTACATTATAATGTATGATGGATAAGATTTGAGATATACCACAGTAGGTAAACATGTCAGACCAGTGGCGGATTTAAGGGGGGCGCCCCCCTAAAATTATCAATTAAAAGTTAGCGTAAATCACAGTTTTGTCTAGAAAATGTAAATATGTATTCTCAGTAGATCTCTTGTTTACCCTACAAAATCTTTAGAATTCAGGCCCCCAGACCCCCTGCCTATTTTTTTAGCACCCCGTCTAACTTCAATTCCTGGATCTGCACCTGCAGACAAACTGTATCTTGATGGAATAATGAATATTCCAAATGTTAAAAATATGGTGCTAATTCAAGTATACTTACATATCCCATACATACGCTCTGGGTACTGAAATTGCTGTTGGTTATACATGAATCACAAATCTTTGATTGTTTTCTTCTAGATGATAAAGAAAAAAAGAAGAGAGAGTGTAACTGCGATCCTTGTGTGATAAAACGGCATCAATTAAAATCCAGCACAAAATGGAACCGAATGAAAGAGAAAGTCTTGTAAGTGAATATATTGTTATTATCACATAATTAACATCAAAGTGAACTAAGTTAACCATTCATTATTTTGGTGAGGCTCATAGTTTATACTTCATTTTCATTGACAGTGTGCGAAACTAACTTCAAAGTCCTATAGACTTTCAGTCCATAGACATTTCATTTTCTATAGACCGCAGCAACTTCCTATGGACCGAAATTTAGAATACTACATTCAATGCTAAAATATTGAAATTAAAATAAATGTATTTGATGTAAATGGTGAAATAATTACACTTTCCAGTAGTTTTTGTACTGGATAAAAGATTACAACAAGAATCAAAAAACACGGTAAGACGACTGACTACAACAGCATTGATAAACGACTCAAACATTGAGAATGTCTGCCTGATAGACATGAGTAATAATAATTCCCGGGCGTGCACCCTCAACATACTTTAAACGGTCGAAGAAGGACATGTTTCTTCTGCACTGTTTTGGTGTCCGCGGCCATTAAGTAATCACAACTTAACCTCCCCTCATGTTAAAAATAACTTATTTCTGCATATATCGTGGAACAAACTATTATAACTAAGGGGTGAACGGAATACATCAGTGTAATACAGACATTTTATTTAAACTGGTCCTCCTTTTTGTGGTTTGTTTATTAGGTTAGAGACAAGCAGGGAACCAGTTTCTTACTCAGAATTCCTATAGACAAGTCGGTCTATTAATATTTCGATCGGTATAGACCGACTAGATTTTCTATAGACATTGTCTACCGGTCCACCGTTAATTTCGCACACTGCATTGATCATATTGATATGATAAAAATGAATTATTTCTACATTTAATGAATAACTTTCTATAATTATAAAATTTAAAACATAGTTTTGCAGTTTATATATAGATACATGTATAGCATGTGTTAATGTTCATCAGCGCTCCAAGTCGCACTTACTTTAAGGTCGCTAAATGGCGACCTAGAAAAATTTTTGGTCGCCATTTCAGAATTTCTGGTCGCCATAAACAAATTTTTCACTCGCCGTGATTAAAACATGTAAATAACACTATTAAAACAATGAGCTAACTTCCACATGTGTTATGTTTATATTAAATCAAAGATTATTAATTACTTTGACTAGAAATTTTTTGCTAGTTGAAGGATATATTTTTATTAAATACAACCACCCTTTGTATAGTACAAAGAAGAACACAAGTAATCTGATCCTAGAATTAGAGTTTAATCAAAATAAAATAAAACTAGGACAGTTGTTAAGACAGGACTTTGCAAATTGTTTATCATGTTTACCTGTTTACTACTACGTATCTTAACCATAACTCAGTCGTTATCAATGCCGCACAAAACACTTAATTGTGATATGCAAGCCATTGGCCGAAATGCTCTAATAACAATTCTGAGAAACTCTAGAAAGTTAACGACGTTTGGATGCTATTCTCTCAGAAACGTTATGTATATACGTTTCTGGTTCTATCTAACTTAACTATTACAGCATGCTGTCATAACATTACGTTATCTAAGTCCATAAGACGCTTTATAAAGTGTGTTAAAATATTTATCTTCAAACGTTGTCTTGATAGAGAATCTTGAAAACGTAATTCTCGATCCCTATCATAAAAAGATGGACGTTGCCAGCCCAAATTTTCTCAGTCGCGAAAATGCGACTTAGTTTTAATTTCTAGTTGCAAAACCAATTTTTGGCTCGCAAATGCGACCGTTTTAGTCGCAACTTGGAGCACTGTTCATGTAAAGGATGAAATTTAAAATCATGCTAGTCATTTAAATTGATAACTATGAATGTGTTTTTCTTTTAGGAAAGTGGTTTTTATAATAGCCTGGATTATTTTTGCACTATTGGCTTACAAGGTTTCCCAGATCCATATAGAGTACCAGGAATATGATCCATATGGTGAACTGGGACTAGATGTGGTAAGTGTGTAACTGGATCTACATTTTTAACAAAATGACAACTTAAGTCACAACTCAAGCCTAGAGTTAAATAGGTCACAGCAAAAGGTGACATCTATTTTGAATGATTAATGAAAAAATTAATTTCATATTGAAAAACATTTTTTAGAACAAATTCTGTGTACTAAATGCATTTATTTTTAGGGAGCAACAAAAGAAGAGATTAAAAAGGCATACAAAAAACTGAGTTTGAAATACCATCCAGACAAACCTACAGGCGACCACAAAAAATTTATGAAAATTGCTAAAGCCTACACAGCGTAAGTTTATTGTATATTTATTGTCCTCACAATTTTAATTCATAATATCATTCTGCATTTCTAGCCATTGAGTCTCTTAACATGTAATACATTTGCTTGTATTTTATGACTTTCTCAATAGAAAGTTGAATATAAATACTTAGTTACTTGTGACCCACACAATGTTTTTGCCTGAAAGGTTTAATAATACAGTTGAACGACTTTATTTTAATCCACACTGTTTTTGTATAATTCAGCACATCAACACTGAAATTGTAGCATATATTTATACAAAGTCTATACAAGGTCTTCCAGTGTAAAAGTATAAAACCTTGACCTTTTATCTATTTATAGATTGACAGATGAAGAAACAAGGAAGATATGGGAGGAGAGCGGTGACCCAGATGGTCCCGGGGGTAAGATTTATGTCTGTAGATAATGGGGTTAAAAAAATATGCTCTTCATAGTTTAAAAAAGAAGTCTACAATAAATATGATTTGCCAACATGTTAAGCTTAGCTTCATTTAGCAAAAATTATTGATCTAAGATCTACCAGCAATATAAAATTATCCAGTATTGAAAATAGACATGGTAGAATTGGAATAAATTTTCAATTATTTCATTATTAATTTATATTATTTGAAAAGCATATTGTGAATGAAATTATAGAAATGGTTAACTTTATGTGTTTAAACTTCACTGTATGTAAAGAATTTTTTTAGTCACCAGATTTGGTATAGCTTTGCCCAAGTGGATTGTGGAGAAACAGAATTCTATGTGGGTAGGTCAGACTTTATGTTTTTATAGATTAAATAAAAAGTCATGATTTACTGAATTATTTCAGCCATAACCTGGGGATGGGCTCTACCAAAGTGGCTGGTTGAAAAACACAATGCCAAGTGGGTATGAAACCGCTATTAGTAGGATAGTATAGTAACTGTGGATCACTAAATTTTCGCTACACATTATTTTCGCAAGATAGTCATAAACTCTGTAATAGTGGGACAAAATTGTCATGAATAATGCTTTTTCCTCCATTAAATCTTGGGGATTGCCAATGTGTATGGGAGAATGAAATTTTTGCAATTACACTGTTTATCGTAATAAATTTGTTCGCATAAAAATAAAGTTCTCGCAAATAAAGTGATTTACAGTATTTGTATAAATATATTTGCTAGTACACTGTATTCATATTAAGGAAATAATAGGTCCTATTCAAAAGAAAATAAATTCAAGCTAGTTTTCTTGCTTCCTTTGCTTATAGTTTCATGAAGAGAATTTTGTGTGTTGGTACTTTCATCTGAAATTAGCTCTTTTCCCATGTGATTCATTGCTGTGTTACTGATAAAGATATTATAAATCTTTGAAAGTTGATTTACCTAATGTACAGTTGTATATACACTGTATATTGTATACCAGAACATGAATAGGTTAATGGAAAAATTGGGAAAATTTATTCAAGGGGGGGGAGGGGTGGTGTCGCGTGGGTTGAGAGGTGAATAATCAATGTGTGTGTTTTAAGGTCGATGTTTATTGCTTGCTACTTCACTTCAGCCTGTTTCTCCTAGACTTGTCCAGTGTATTCTATCAGTGAATCTGTGATAGTTCTATGCAATAATGCAAATAAATGTTCGTCTGATATTATTGTACAGTATTTCCAGTTTACTGAGTGTAAATGGCCTCTCTTCTTTCAAAAATTTCATTCATAAATTTCATTTATAAAAAGTGAATTCTTTAGGATAAAAATATACACAGCAAAACATGGTTTTAGCAAAGTCGCTTATAATTCATTGATGCTTAAATTCTCTGTGACATTACAATAACTTTATATTGTAAATTTGACGGATATAATGAAATACACTTATAAATAGCATAATCATTGATCCCAAGCATATCCTTACAGTATAAGCGTGTTCAACCGTACATACAGCATATCATACATGCTTTTTTACTTAAATTTTTCTAGCAAATGTTTACAATTTCATTTAAGAGTATTCTCTCGCTGAGATGAATTTTTTTTAACAGCAATAGGATGATTAAAATTCAAAATGTTGAACTTAGATAAAAATGATTTATCTAATCACATTTTGCTGTGTCAAAATGATGTTCAATACAGAATTTTAAAAAATAAATGTAAGAAAGTTTGTTTCAAAAGTTAAAATCCTTTCCCTGAGTTGATAATTTCTTTAATAAAAAATGGTCTTATTGTAGGTCCTGCAGTTTTATGGTCTGTTAAGGACCTACATAAGTACAGTTGATAATTTCTGTAATGTCTCATACCGTTCTATTCCCTTAGGTCCTGTTGGTGTACGGTCTGTTATTCATGGTCCTCCTGCCCGTTGTTGTGGTAAGTAGAACACAATCACAGTCACACTACCCTCAAACAGGATTTGTATGAAAACAAAATGCCATGTAACTATTTCAACAAAATTATCATATGATAGCATTTGACAAGGGTATTTTCAATAATTTATGTTTTTGTATGAACATTGTGCATCATTTCTAGAAAAAAAAATCTTTAAAATTTGCAGTTAACTCTTCCTTGTTTAAAAGGAAATGCAGATTACATATTTTTATCAAACTGATGACAGTGACATTTATGTGCACACATTTCTGGTAATCATCGTCTATTTAGTAATTATGTTTACTGTTATCTTTGTATACAGGGTGTGTGGTGGTACCGCTCCATCAAGTTCTCTAAGGACCAGGTCCTATTAGACACCACCAGGCTCTACTACTACTTCTTCCAGAAAAACCCCAACATGATTCTGAAACGTAAGTGTACATGTACAAAGTTTCTGTGCATAGGTGATGTACAATGCTAAGTCATCACTATATTGTTTAGTACTTAGCATATTCTGTAAATAAATAAGACATTATTAATGTAACAGAATATAAATGATTTACCATTGCTGATTTATTTCTTAACAAGTTGTCTATATATTCAAATAAAGGTAGATTTTATTTGTATACAATGAACTCTCTAAAGATTTAATTCTTCAGTTAATGTTACTATCTCTTGTACTTTAACCCCATTTAAATGTAGTCTTTGGACTGAAACGTTGAGAAAGACTTCCAGCATAGATTTAAAAATTGATTATAAAACAATAATAATTGAGTGTCTCTGTTATGTAGGGGTGATAATGGTGTTAGCTGGCTCCTTTGAGTTTGACAAATTCCACAATGCTGAGATTGTAGAGAGACCCAGTGACAATGAGGAGGTCCCTATGGTAAGACATGTGAAATTCATAAAACCATGTACAGATTTTTCAAGGAGAGAAATAATGTGCTTATACATTATATTGTATATCAGTTTGAAAAACAAGGAACAAGTTGAATGAAGGTAATGTTGAACAGTTGTTATATGTATTTATTTCTGTGCAATTTAAAATTTCATTTCATGGAATTTTGTTTAAAATTATCCTGAAGTTATAGCCTAGAGTAAAAGTAATGAATGTTCTAAATATATACTATTTTCTTTTTCAGCTGATCAAACGCTTGCCTAATCTAGATGAGAAGAACAAGGAGAAGCCCCTGTGTTATCCTTACAGTGTCAAGGCCAGAGCTCTCCTACACGCCCACTTCCAGAGGCTGGACCTACCCCCGGACACACTCGCTATTGGTAAGTGCGACCCCCCCTCCCGACACGCTAGCTATTGGTAAGTGGGCCTACCCCCGACACACTAGCTATTGGTAAGTGGGCCTACCCAAGACACGCTAGCTATTGGTAAGTGGGCCTACCCCTGACATGCTAGCTATTGGTAAGTGAGCCTACCCCTATTGGTAAGTGGGCCTACCTCCGACACGCTAGCTATTGGTAAGTGGGCCTACCACCGACAAGCTAGCTATTGGTACATGGGACTTACCCCCCTGAATTAAATGTAATTATGTTTCATTTCCTCTTCCAGACCAAGCCTATGTGGTGAAGAAATGTCCATATCTGATCAATGAAATGATAAATGTTATTGCACAGCTGGTGGCAGGAGCTCACAGAAATGGTAGGTCTTCTTGACAACAAATAATATGAGCTTATATTTAGTAAATTTATTTCATTTCATACCTTATATTTAGTAAATTTATTTCATTTCATACATTTAAAGCACATTTGTCTTGGAGCCAAGATTGACATTTTATTATCAAAATTTATACACTGTATGCTCTGATTACACATGAATTATGGCAAATGTATAGAAAAAAGAAAAAAATGTTACAAAAGATGTCCTTGAAATGTAACTTCATTGATATTTTTATTTAATATAAATGATTATATTAAATCAGCTGTCCAGTATATGCCTAGGCTGGAGACAGTAGAGAATTGTATGAAGCTGTCCCAGATGTTGATACAGGCGGTGGACGTACGGACCAGTCCTCTGTTACAGTTACCCCACCTAACACAGGACATGCTGAAACACTTCACCACTAAAAAGGTACATGTAACTACCCCACCTAACACAGGACATGTTGAAACATTTCACCACTAAAAAGGTAAATAGACTACCATATACACGAAATGCTGCAAAAAACATACTACACCTAACACAGGACATGCTGAAACACTTCACACAGGACATTCTGAAGTGCCTCACCACAAGAAAAATGTTTAACCCCCCAACCCCCACCACCACCATACTCACATTCACTTGAAAGTTAAATCAGTCTGAAACAAATTACAACCAATAAACATACATTTGGGTGGCTGTTTTCTTGAATATACTAGTACATGTATGTATACTGACCACTTTAAAAAGTGCCTTGAGGGTTTAAATGTACATATGAATAAAATTATGTAAAAAAAAAAACTTATATATTGACAATTCGAATATTTCAGTCACAACTTTCTCTACACTAAAAACACAAACATCTTTCAACATAATGACACTGTGACTGTAAAAAAAAATTTGAGAAAAACACCAGCTGTGAAGAAATAACTTACATCAGAATCTCTTTGGATTTCCATAATAATTATTCAATGTACATGTACTTGATAGCTATAAGATTATAGATTACTTTTAACCTTACATAGATTAATTCTTATCATTGATTTTACTTCATATTTGTCATAAAATGATTGTAGAGACACATCCAGAGAATCCGCGACTTGATCGGGATGAAGGAGGAAGATCGACGCTCACTTCTACGTCACATGACCTCTGACGAGTATCGTGACATAATTAATGTGTGTGCCACACTGCCACACGTCAAGATGGAGGTCCACTCCACAGGTACACACAACATGAGTTGAAAATTGCTTTAGATACAGTTGTGAAGGATGAAAATAAAAATTTTGTTTATATGTCTTTATTGCGATTATTGTACATACAGAAATATGTAATATTACATATGAATGCATTAGCATTTGGTTTGCATCCTCTTTAATGTTCTTTTGTTTCAGAGTAATAATAATTTTTCTACATTGATGAAATGTCCAGATTAATGAAACTTATCTTCAAAATAATTGCTAGGCATGAAATGTAAATTCTGTTTTTATAAATTTCCTCCTGAAAGAAAACCATAAAGGTTATGCATGGTATAAGTATAATGAAGAGCTTTTTGTACATTCAATAGATAAAAATGCAAAGAATTCCAAATGCATGTTCTAGGATATAAACTGATCTATATGTATATATCTCTTACAGTTCTGGATGATGAAGATACGTCAATAACAGCGGGTTCTATTGTAACGGTCAATGTCAGTCTGACCCGGGAGATGATGGAGGTGTTGTTTGATAAGGAGGACCTGTCTCATGTTGACGAGGAACGTGACAATCTGGCCATCGCTAACGAGGAAACAGAATCTAATAAAGACCAGGTGAGTGAGACAGGAATTTACTTGTCCTGTAGGGGTATTAGCAAACATCAGTAAAGGAGGTATAAGTTATAAGCAAAAGGAATTTTTCATCCTGTCCTTTGTTAGATATGTTAACTTTGGTTAAAGGATTTGCACAATAATACAAATTTCAGTGTAAATTTTGTGAAACAAAAGTATTGATTAACTTTGAGATTAAACAATAGTAGGAATGAATTAAGAAAAAAACCTTAGCTGGACCTGGAATCGAACCCAGAACCCTTGTTTCACTACATGTATTTCAGTGTTCTAACCACTGAAATATCCACCTTTTAAAACAAGAACTTCAACAGTTGTACAGGTGTATATATAAAAAATCTCATAAAGTTAGGGATGTAACACTAAACAGTACTTCAATCATAATGACGTTTGCGTTAGCCAAGGATTATTGATATGCATTCTCATAAATGAGGAGAGCAGCATATCAGAAACCCTTGGCTAGCAAAGATGTCATAATGAAAGTTCTATTTTGTAATGAATGTAACTCGTTTTAACTGCATCTTATTCTAGACATTGATTCTATCCTACTTCTTATGCCTTAATGCAATCTGTAATTTGTTTCATAGCAGGAAAATGAGGGAGAAGAGAATGTAGAAACAAAAGAGAAAGCCCCGATCTGGCACAAACAGAAGAAACAGCCGAAGAAGAAGGGAGGTAATCAAAAGAACAAAAAGGTCAAACAGGCGTACAACTGGAAGGCTGCGGCAGCTACAAACACCACGGCTAATGAGAAGAAGGAGGGCAAGGTCGAGAACGAGAAACAGGTGAGATGTCTGCAACATTGAAAGATTAAAAAGGGGCAAAGGGGGGTCAAAAAAGAGTTTAGAGGAAATCAAATAGTAACAAAAAGAGGGGTACATGCTATGGGAATCTAAAAAAAAAATGAAGAGAAGTGGTATTGTGATACCAGGTGGGGGGTCTCAAAAAACAGACGAGATGATGTTAAAGAACAAAATAAGAAAGAAAGTGGATGCAGAAAAAAAAAGATATCTGACTGAATTTTTATAGATTTAGGTAATGTATTATTTTGATAAAGCTGAAAAGAAGGACATTAATTTCATTTTGACTTTGTGAAAACTTACAAGAGGCCTATAGTTGTGAACTATATCTTATTTCAGGGTAATGAAGTCGCAGTGAAGGAAGATGAAGAAGACAGAGAAGATAACGACAGTGATTCTGAGAGGGCAGATACAGACGAGGAAACTAACGCCTCAGACGGTGAGGAGCGAGGAGTGTCTGAGTCCTCCAAAGGTCACGAGGAGGATGAGGAGCAGTGGAGGAAATACCAGGAGGAGGCCAAGAAAGAACAACAGCTGGACACAAAGGTCAAAGAGAGTCATCCCGTCCACTGTCCTTATTACGGAGAGGTAAGTCATCATAGCAACAGTGTCAAAGGTCAAGGAGAGTCACTCCGTCCACTGTCCTTATTGTGGAGAGGTAAGTCGTCATTAGCAACCGTGTCAAAGGTCATAAGAGACATCCTGTCCACTGCCCTTATTATGGAGAGTTGAGTTGTCAATAGCAACCGTGTCAGAGGTCAAGGTGAGTCATCCCATCCACTGTCCTTATTACGGAGAGGTGAGTTGTCATAGCAACCATATCAAAGGTCAAGGAGAGTCACCCTGTCCACTGTCCTTCTTACAAAGAGGTAAATTGTCATCAGCAACAGTGTCAAAGGTCAAGGAGAGCCATCATGTCTAGTGTCCTAAATATGGAAAGTTGTGATTAGCAAATTTGTTACAGGTCAAGGAGAATCATACCGTTAATTTGGAAATTTTTATATCTATTTTATGTTGCATATTCAGGTCAAAATTCTGTTGATTAATTTTCACATTTCAAAATTTTGCGAATGACTACTGATTTGTTTACCTTTTCTAAATGGTGATTTATTTTAAAAAATATATATTTTTGTGAATTTAATGCACTGGTAAATTTGCTAAAAATTTATTTACAGCAAAACTTTCCAGATTTATGGTATTCTCTACTGCTCTTAAAAAAGGCAGTAAAGAAGTAATTTTTTTTCAGATCTCTGTACATCTGATGTTTTCATTCAATGACTGGGCATTCCCTTTTAAATGAAAGTCACAGAAAAGTTTTGATCAACTCAAAAAGAGAAATATTTTGTAATTATACCCCCCGCAAACGAAGTTTAGGGGGGGGTATATTGGAATCACCATGTCCATCTGT
The DNA here is from genome assembly GCF_032062105.1 of Saccostrea cuccullata. Taxonomy (NCBI): domain Eukaryota; kingdom Metazoa; phylum Mollusca; class Bivalvia; order Ostreida; family Ostreidae; genus Saccostrea; species Saccostrea cuccullata. The sequence goes on along the minus strand of NW_026923258.1, from coordinate 129,399 downwards.
CTGTAGACGAGACTTTGTCCGGACCATTACTCAGAAACAATTGGAGATATTTGTCTGAAAATTTGTACACATATTATTCACCATATGAAGTTGTGCACCTGATATTTTCATCTTGATTGGATTATTATTTTGAATTTTACAGGTGTTTTTTCATTTTTATTTTGTGGTTTTGTCTGGACCGTTTCTCAGAAACTATTGCAAGGATTAATCTGAAAATTTGTACACTTATTATTCACAATATGAAGGTGTGCACCTGGAATTTTCAATTCTTTTTGTTAATTTTTTTGCATTTTACAGGTTTTATTAGCTCACCTCAACGAAGTTGGGGGGAGCTTATGTTATACCCTCGGCGTCGGTGTCGGCGTCGGTGTCCCGGGTTAAGGTTAAGTTTTTTGGAGCAGTTTTCTTTTTAAGTACTTCTATGTCCTATATTGATTAGACATGCATGGAAGATGTTGCTAGTGTGTTTCATTGTACCAGTCAAAGTTTCAGATGCTGCAATTTCAGCAAAGGAATGACCAGGTTAATGTTTTTGGTGCAGGTTAACATTTTTATACCCCCCGCAAACGAAGTTTAGGGGGGGTATATTGGAATCACAACGTCCGTCTGTCCGTCTGTCTGTCTGTCTGTAGACGAGATTTTGTCCGGACCATTACTCAGAAACTATTGGAAGGATTTGTCTGAAAATTTGTACACATATTATTCATCATATGAAGTTGTGCACCTGATATTTTCATCTTGATTGGATTATTATTTTGAATTTTACAGGTGTTTTTTCATTTTTATTTTGTGGTTTTGTCTGGACCGTTTCTCAGAAACTATTGCAAGGATTAATCTGAAAATTTGTACACTTATTATTCACCATATGAAGGTGTGCACCTGGAATTTTCAACTCTTTTTGTTAATTTTTTTGCATTTTACAGGTTTTATTTTTTATTTTAATTGACTTGTTCATTTTGGGTTCATGTATAAGGTTTGAGATATAGAATCTAGAATATCTGTTCAAAAATACTACAGCTTAAAACTACTCATAAAAACTTAAAAAAAGAAACATCATAAAGTGTTAAAAACAGTTTTTACATTGCACAGAAGATAATGTAATTTCATTTGTCTCTTGGGAATAATGACTGGACATGCATCCAGTTAAAGATAAATTAATGAGTTTGGTGTTGAAAGTTGTTAAGGCATATCTCTTATCAAGTGTGTGTGTTATCTATCTCCAGGGAATAAGGCACAAGAATTAAAGATCTCTCTTCTCTTATTCTCTTAATTGTAATTTATTGTCTGTCAAAGCACTTCATCACTGGATGACTAGCTCTTTATTTTCAAAATGCATTTCAAATTGATATATCAAGATTAATTTGATTTTGTATAATGGTTTTTTTTCAACAATCAGTTTGCAGAGTGACATAACACATAATTGCAATATATTTTTTTAATGCAGTAATAAAAAAAAATTAAATGAAAAAATTTTTAAAAATGTTACAATGGAATTACAATGTATTAGTTTTGATGTTTCATTTGGTTGCACCTTTGTTTCATTCATTAAGAAACATGATGAGCAATTGTATTTCACTGCAAATTTTTGTAAGTTAATTGTGAACACCTCTAGATCCATAAAGTATTTTTGAATTGGCACCTTCTCTGAAAAACCTAGCGGGGGTATTTGTCCCTAATGGACAGTTCTAGTTGGTGCAGTTTTTAGCTCACCTGAGCCGAAGGCTCAAGTGAGCTTTTCTGATCACATTGTGTCCGTCGTCCGTCCGTCCGTCCGTCTGTCCGTCCGTAAACTTTTCACATTTTCGACTTCTTCTCAAGAACCACTGGGCCAATTTTGACCAAACTTGGTTAGATGCATTCAACCAGACAAAGCATCCTTGGGTAAAGGGGAATTTAAATTGTTAAAATGAAGGGACACATCCCCTCGCAAGGGGAGATAATCAAGAAAAGACAAAAATAGGGTGGGGTCATTAAAAAATCTTCTTCTCAAGAACCACTGGGCCAGAAAAGCTGAAACTTATGTGGAAGCATCCTGGGGTAATGTAGATTCTAAATTGTTCAAATTATAACCCCCGGGGATTGGATGGGGCCACAATGGGGAATCAAAGTTTTACATAGAAATATATAGGAAAAATCTTTGAAAATCTTCTTCTCAAGAACCACTGTGCCAGAAAAGCTGAAACTTATGTGGAAGCATCCTGGGATAGTGAAGATTTTAAATTATACAAACCATGACCCTTGGGGGTTGGGCGGGGCCACAATGGGGAATCAAAGTTTTACATAGAAATATATAGGAAAAATCTTTGAAAATCTTCTTCTCAAGAACCACTGTGCCAGAAAAGCTGAAACTTAAGTGGAAGCATCCTGGGGTAGTGTAGATTCTAAATTGTACAAATCATGACCCCCGGGGATTGGGCGGGGCCACAATGGGGAATCAAAGTTTTACATAGAAATATATAGGAAAAATCTTTGAAAATCTTCTTCTCAAGAACCACTGTGCCAGAAAAGCTGAATTTATGTGAAAACGTCCTGGGGTAGTGTAGATTCTAAATTGTTCAAATCATGACCCCCTAGGATTGGGCGGGGCCACAATGGGGAATCAAAGTTTTACATAGAAATATATAGGAAAAATCTTTGAAAATCTTCTTCTCAAGAACCACTGTGCCAGAAAAGCTGAAACTTATATGGAAGCATCCTGGGATAGTGAAGATTTTAAATTATACAAACCATGACCCCTGGGGGTTGGGCGGGGCCACAATGGGGAATCAAAGTTTTACATAGAAATATATAGGAAACATCTTTGAAAATCTTCTTCTCAAGAACCACTGTGCCAGAAAAGCTGAAACTTATGTGGAAGCATCCTAGGATAGTGAAGATTTTAAATTATACAAATCATGACCCCCGGGGATTGGGCGGGGCCACAATGGGGAATCAAAGTTTTACATAGAAATATATAGGAAAAATCTTTGAAAATCTTCTTCTTAATAGCAACTGGGCCAGAAAAGCTGAAACTTATATGGAAGCATCCTGGGGTAGTGTAGATTTCAAATTGTCTAAATTATGATCAGTGGGGTAGGGTGGGGTCACAATATGTATTACAAGGGGTAAATCTAGTAAAGGACAGAATTGTCAAAGCTTCTCAGGTGAGCGATGTGGCCCATGGGCCTCTTGTTGGTGTAGGTCTCATTTCCGAGTAACTATAAGCCCTATGTTGACCAAACTTACATGGATGATACATCTTAGGATGCATACTACCAGCCTTGCTTCGGATGCTGAATCTGACCTACATTTTCCGGTTGAGTGAACAGGTTAAAGTTTTTGGTGATGGTTTGAAGATACTTTGAGCCCTATAATGACCAAACTTGCATGGATGGTACATCTTAGGATGTAATCTACTAGACTTGCTTCGGATGCTGAATCTGACCTACATTTTCCGGTTGAGTGAACAGGTTAAAGTTTTTGGTGCAGGTTTCATTTCCAAGTTACTATGAGACATATAATGACCAAACTTACATGGATGATACATCTTAGGATGCATACTACCAGCCTTGCTTCGGATGCTGAATCTGACCTACATTTTCCGGTGAACAGGTTAAAGTTTTTGGTGAAGGTTTCATTTTGAAGATACTTTGAGCCCTATAATGACCAAACTTGCATGGATGGTACATCTTAGGATGTAATCTACTAGAATTGCTTCGGATGCTGAATCTGACCTACATTTTCTGGTTGAGTGAACAGGTTAAAGTTTTTGGTGCAGGTTTCATTTCCAAGCTACTATGAGACATATAATGACCAACTTGCATGGATGGTAAATCTTAGGATGTAATCTACTAGACTTGCTTCGGATGCTGAATCTGACCTACATTTTCCGGTTGAGTGAACAGGTTAAAATTTTGGATGCAGGTTTCATTTCCAAGGTACAGTACTATGAACCCTATAACGACTAAATTGCATGAATGGTACATCTTAGGATGCATACTACCAGACTTGCTTCGGATGCTGAATCTGACCTACATTTTCTGGACGAGTAAACATGTTAAAGTTTATGGTGCAGGATTCATTTCCAAGTAACTTTGAGCCCTATTATGACCAAACTTGCATGGATGGTACATCTAAGGGTGCATTCTACTAGGCTGGCTTCGGATGCTGAATCTGACCTACATTTTCTGGATTAGTGGAAAGGTTAATTTTTTTATACAGGTTTCATTTGCAAGTAACTTTAAGCCCTATGTTGACCAAACTTGCATGGATGATGCATCTTAGGATGCACACTAATGGACTTGCTTCAGATGCTGAATTCGACATACATTTTCCAGATAATAGACCTCGTAAAAGTTATGGGTGCAAGTCTATCACCAAGAAACTATAAGGCTTATATAAACCAGTTGCACAAATGATGCATCAAGGGATGAAAACTCTCAATCTTGCTTCAGATGCTGGATTTTAATTACATTTTCATGATGAAGAACTAGTTTTTAGATTTTATATAGGTCTATTCCAAAGTATCAAATTTGCATAAATTTTGCATTTTTGGATGTACACTTTTTGTTGGTTAATTGTGTGACTTAATTTGCCTTACTTAAAGACAACACACGTTGAGGTGAGCTCTGTAATATCTGATTACCTATGTTTTTTTTATTTTAATTGACTTGTTCATTTTAGGCTCATGTATAAGGTTTGAGATATAGAATCTAGAATATCTGTTCAAAAATACTACAGCTTAAAACTACTTATAAAAACTTAAAAAAAGAAACATCATCAAGAGTTAAAAACAGTTTTTACATTGCACAGAAGATAATGTAATTTCATTTGTCTCTTGGGAATAATGTCTGGACATGCATCCAGTTAAAGATAAATTAATGAGTTTGGTGTTGGAAGTTGTTAAGGCATATCTCTTATCAAGCGTGTGTGTTATCTATCTCCAGGGAATAAGGCACAAGAATTAAAGATCTCTCTTCTCTTATTCTCTTAATTGTAATTTATTGTCTGTCAAAGCACTTCATTACTGGATGACCAGCTCTTTATTTTCAAAATGCATTTCAAATTGATATATCAAGATTAATTTGATTTTGTATAATGGTTTTTATTTTCAACAATCAGTTTGCATAGTGACATAACACATAATTGTAATATATTTTTTAATGCACTAATAAAAAAAAAAATAAAATGAAAAAATTTAAAAAAAAATGTTACAATGGAATTACAATGTATTAGTATTGATGTTTCATTTGATTGCACATTTGTTTCATTCATTAAGAAACATAATGAGCAATTATATTTCACTGCAAATTTTTGTAAGTAAATTGTGAACACCTCTAGATCCATAAAGTATTTTTGAATTGGCACCTTCTCTGAAAAACCCAGCGGGGGGTATTTGTCCCTATTGGACAATTCTAGTTTAGAATTCTTTTTGTTGTGATAAATGTATTTTCTTTTAGAGTTTTTTTAATGCGTTTGATCTCTGTTGTAGGAGAAGCAGGAGGGCTGGTGGTTGTATGTAAGTGATAAAAAATCCCACATGTTGATAACAGCTCCTGTCCAGATCCTGACACTCAAAGACACAGAGGAGGTGGGTACCAGACTAACAGTACAGTCAACAGTCCCCCCCCCATCCCTCCCAATAAAAAAAAATCACATAAACAAAGGATAACCCCACCCCCTTCTTATAGAAAAAAACATAAACAAATGCATGAAGAAATCCAGAATATACAATTATTGACATAAGATTGTAACAAAAGTTTCTTTTTTCTTTTGTGGAAGAGTCGGTATAGTTAAAGTATGAATGTAATTTTAGAGTAAATGAGGTTCTTTTACATAAAAAACTCCATTGCATTTAAATTAATATTCTATTTTTCAGATGACGCTCAAGTTCTCTGCCCCTCACAAGCCTGGCTTGTATACATACACCGTGGTGCTACGATCAGATTGTTACGTCGACTTCGATCAATCCAAGAATATCAGGGTATGACACAAAAATCATTATTTTAATCTTCATTTTCACAGTGATGAGAAATTGTTAATGTATATGTGTGAAATAGAATTTTGTCTTCCCTAAATGCAAATGTGCACTTTGAAATGTGCATGAATTGCTACATGTACATCTATCACTTAGCATTAAATATTAATTCTGATGAAGGATTTCTTTGAGTAGATAAAAATTTAAACGAATGGTTTTACTGGATTTTCTTTTTTCATAAACTAAGAATTCAAGGGAAAAATAAAAGAATTTTCATAGAATTGATCTAATATTTACCCAATTCATCGGTGCATTTAATGTTTATTTGACAGTTGGACGTGAAGGAAGCCAAGGTAATAGATGATCATCCTCAGTGGGACTTCGTCGATGATGAAGAAGACAAGGATAAGGACGATGAAACAGACTCGGATTACTCCACAGATTTTGATGAATCCGATGATGATTGAAAACCCACTCAACATTAAGATGTCTAAATATTCGACCGTTTTTAGTGAAAGTCAAGACTGTGATGATAAAGTGAATCTAAACAAATGTGTCAATCTAAGAAATATTGATGACAAAGGGATATAAATCTGTCTTGTATAATGGGGAGAGCACCTCTGAAATAAGATGAATGAAATCAGGATTAAAAATTTTTTTTTTTACATGTACAACAACTGCATCAGATGTTTTTCTTTTGACTGTTTACTTAAGAATTCTTTCAGTATTTTTTATTGGCTGTTTGAAAGTTGAATTTAGCAAAAGCCTCTTGTTTGGTGCTCTCTTAAATACTGATCTAACTACTGATAGAAATGAAAAAAAATTCAGTTTAAAACAAGGGATTACATCAATTAACTTCATGATTATACTGTCAGACTGACAAGAATTTTGTGATAAGTTCCAGAAATTAATAGATGATTTCTATATCTGTACAAAGAAAATCCTATCTATAAGCTGGTAACATAATTATATGTTTATGTATTTCACATTGTACATAAAATACCATATTTTACAAAGTTAAAACATTACTGCCTGACAAAAAATATTTTCAGTCATTATTGAACATTCTTCACTTTACAAAAATCTGTACAACATTTGCCAGAGAATGGTTTCATTTTGAAATTTTTATATTTCCTCATAGTATAGACATTTATGAAATAAATTGTGAACTTTATAAATGCAACACATCATTTGCTCTTCATACTGCAAGAGAAAAAAATTATGTGCACAGTGTAAAAAAAAAATCAGTCAAAAGCATGGCCTAAAATATACAGTACTACTGACCTGCCATTTGCAAAATCAGTGCACACATATACATATGTACAATTTGCTTTGTTGGTAATTAGGCTAAGCAGTTTGATATTTATTAATTTTTTTGATGTTATGTATAGTTGAGTTTTTGTGCAATCAGTTGCCATAGGCATTTAGTCATATATACATGTTAATGATTGTTCTTGTACAAAAGAATAGATCAGAATGCATTTACATGGGGAAATTTTTTATACAATATTTGCTTACACAATTGACTGATCGCAAGGTTTAATGACAATATTTATAGAATTTCAGAATGAATTTGTGTTGTTTTATTATTTATTTGACATGTAAAACATCTCATTCCAAGAACAACTTGTCATAACTCATTGTAAATATAGCATAAAATAAAATGGTTGATGAATGTCATTAAATGATCATAAATGTTATAATATGCTTCATGTGGAAAATGGAAATAAAAATAAACAAATCAATGTTTCACTTTGTGTTTATTCCCTTTGGTAGGTAGAGCTGGACCATGGGTGTTTATATTGATAGAAAAATGTTGATAACTCATGTTAAAAAACAAAATTGCCACAAGTGTATGTAGTATAGAAATCATTCTATGAAAATTCATCCCATACAGTCAGTCTTTTTAAAATTATATCCTTTGATCTACTTGGATATGATGCTAAATTTATTTTTGCAAGCTATTGATTTATTATTATACTGCATGCATGTGGTATTCATTTCCAACTATCTTTTGGATTGGAATGTTGGATAAAAAATAGGAGAGGGTGAGCTATTTAAATACATGTTATACACTGTAATATTAGTTCTTTAGGCAAAAATTTTTTGAAGAAATGAAAAACATTTAAGCAGACAATTTTCTTTCTACTTTTTTTTCTGATCTGTTGAGTAACCAGAATGATATAGAATAGGGAAAAAAACATGTTTAAATATGAGTGAATGGTCCAACAAGCAAAAAATTAAATTGGTGTGGCCTTGCTTAGTAATGGAAGACCTCATAATTACATGTAGATATGAGGGATTTCATTACATGTATAGGAGAATACAGACATCCAAAACACCATACTTTGATTTGTTTCTAGGGATCGAACTACAGTTACTGTAAATAATTATTCAGAATAGAATTAATGTCTGCTCTGCAACATTTAGGTTTTTTTTAAAATCAAATGCTAATTAATAATTAAGAAGAAACTGATTTTGAAACCTCAATAGTTTGTTGGGGCTACTTGAGAGGCATATATATACATGTAATTATCAATGATAAACCAATCTTTTTGAAGAAATTCTTTTATATAAAAAAATTACCCCACCATTTCCAAAATATCCAATCACAGGAGTCTGAAGTTTTAATCAAAAAAAAAAAAAAAAAAAATAAAAAATTTTTCCTACCCTTAACTAAAAAAACCCATCTGAAGTTTTAATCAAAAAAAAAAAAAAAAAAAAAAAATCCGGAAAAAATCCCTTTAACTAAAAAAAAAGGGTTTTTTTTAGTTAAGAGTAGGAATATTTTTTTCTGCTTTTTTTTTTTTTTTTTTTTTTTTTTTGATCTTCAGACTCCTGTGATCCAATCATTGGCAAATTAATTGTAAATAAATTGCATCCCTTCTTTTTTGTGTTTTATATTTTTTTGTATATACAGAATAATAAGCGTTATTTCTTTTTACTTTTTTGGGGGGTGGGGGGGGGGGGTGGGGGTGACGACTGATGACACAGGGGGGGGGGGTGATTGTTTGGCAATTATTTATCCACAGGGATGTCCATTGTCTTTGAATAATATATTTTTTTTAATTATTCTGATTAAAGGCAAATTCGAAATTCCTTCATTTGTTTGTATTTTTTCTAAATCCTTTTCCAGTTCAATGGACGCTTTCTATTTATTTCGTTTATTAGTCTGAACTCACTATTAGGCAATCGGCGGTAATTAGCACAACCCTTACTTCCGTATTTACAAATATTCGTCACGATCATGAGTGTATACAAAAGAAATATAGTCTAAAAACTCCAGAATTTACTCATTAGCAGCTGCCTAGATCTAGTCATTGTGATTTAGTTGAAGAAGACAGACACACACCATGTTTAAAAAGAAACCAACCGTCCAAGGTAAAGTATACAAAATCCACAATAATCCTGATAACAAAGAGAGGGGACGGAAGCTTTTCTCAAATTTCTGATTTCACAATATTTTTTATTTACTATAGATTACTAATAAAAGAGAATTTTACTATTTTTGACTTCTCGTCCATTGTGACGGTACATAAACTGACAAAGCTTTCTACATGTTCTAGTTCTACACACCAACTCATTTTCATTTTCCAAAGAAAAAATGGGTGCGGAATTTAAATATTGTGGAATTGAAAAAAAAATTCAACAACATACTGTATGTTTACTTAAAATTTGGGCTTAGTGTGGAAGTGTGTACGTATCACTATTTCGGGAATACGCCAACAATCCAATCAGTGAATCACCAGTGGGCAGTGATTGAGCTAAATTTTGAATTTGACAATTTATGTACATACACAGTATGCAAGGAAATTTTGACACCTTTAGACCAGTCTATCAATCTAAAAACCCTCTTTGCAAGCTAAGGGTTTTTGGTCTGTTCCACTCCCCACTATGTTTGTGGGGGAGTGGAGTGGAGTGGATGAAACCCCTTGGTTTGCGATGATGTCTGAAACCGGGTATGTCTTAACAGTCTTTTAACCACAAGGAACCCCAAGGAACCACAAGGATACCCTAAGGAACCACAAGGAACCACAGGGATACCACAAGGACATCTTATTTAATTTTAATGAGTCTAATTATGGTTTATATGTGCAATTTTTAGTCATCTGAGTCACACAGGTGACCTATTACTATCTGTTATTGTCCGACGTTGTGCTTCCTGTCCATCTGTTTCCTAATCTTTTGAACCATTTCAGCATCTTTCCTTGAACAGCTTATCCAATTTCAACCAATTTTGGCACAAAGCATATATAGGTAAACGGGAGCAAAAATTTTCAGATTTCAAAATCTCTTACCCACAGGGGATTAACAGCCAAATGTACTCAACAATCTACATTAACACCCCTTACCCATGCACAATACCACAAAGAAACACATTAGCACCCACAAGGAACCCAGTGACACCCAAAGATACCCTAAGAGTGAAAAATTAGCAAATGATTTTGTAAAACATACACCTACTCAAAGTAAGCAAGCAGTTTTGCATGATTTAAAAAGTAATTATGCAGTAGTTGAAGATGTTAGAGTATATTTGGTTGATAATGAGCAACAAGGCTATCCTTAAAAAAATGTTCATTTGGAATTGCTGCCTGAAGTGTTTAAGACACAGGAGGGCATTCATGCCAACTTTTGAAAATTTTCTTAGGGGAGATTGCGCGTAATGACATTTTTAAAAGTTCCTAATTCGCAGCGTTTTGTCGTGAAATATCTTTTTGTAATGTTTTTTCTACATTATCAATCTACTACCTTAATTATATCATATATTATTACTACTTCAAAAAGTGTTTTCTTCTCTATCAACTTAAAGAAAAGCACAAATACAAGTCATTTAAAATTAAAAAAAAAAGACAATTTTATTCAAAATTATTGAATATGTTAATATTAAGATAAATATACCCTCTGTCTTGAAGAATGTGATACACAGAGTTAACATATTAGTACATAAAATAAGGATGTTTAACTTTAAAAATAAGCTGAACTGTTCATTGTGTGTTGGTAAATTACAAAGTTTATAAGGCTACTGTTATACAAAATATTGTTAAATTATTTTTTTCTTAATCAGAGGGAATATCAAGTCACTTTAACTTTTCAATCAGTCTGCAAAAGGCATGATATTTTCCTTTCTTTTTTTATTTTGATCACTCTGGTCAGTCCTAATGGTTTTCACTTGCAGGCACATTTTTTCCATGTTGGATTTTGGCATTGTCTTTTCCATGAAGTAGATAATAATTTAATGAGGAATGCAATATTCCAAAACTTGAACATCTTTTATAAACGGTTTATATGTATATTGTCAAAGTTTGCTGTAAAGTGTGAACTCTCACAAGTTTGTCAGTTTGTATCCAGTGTCGTGTGTATTTCTAAAATTTCCACATCTGGCATAATTGTCTCGGTTAAAATACACTGTTAATGAGGTTCAGGAGCAATAAAAACCTCTGTAATGACTGGTAGCACAGTTGACACCTTGTTGATTACCTGTTATCAGCGGCAATAAACAGATATCCTACCGATAAACATTGAAACAGCCATGTTTTCTGCACACGGAAATACTGTATTATTCAAAGCGAATCGGTAAAAATTCCGGATTTTCGAAATATCGGTAGAAATGGGAGAAAAAAAATTAATCGGTAGACAAGCGGTAGACAGGGTTAAAAATCGGTAGACTCCCGAAAAAATCGGGAAAGTTGGCATGTATGGGAGGGAGGGAGAGAAATTATTTTTTTTCAGCATAATTTTGCATAGATCTGACACTGCATTTTAGTGTTTTGTATGGTACATGTGAACACTGTCAGTGTTACTAAATATCTATTAGCTGCAATTATGTAGTCCTCTCCCTTTTTTCTCTCCAGAAAACATCAGATAAAAAAATAGGAGAGGGCTACATTATTGCAGCTAAATATCTTTACATGTATGTGCATTGAATTTTCATTCAATCTGTGATTTCAAAAATGAGTTTAATCTGATTAATCAAAAACATTTGATAAAAAATACTAATGACATTGACAATGGTTTTCTATTAAGTGGAAATTTTCTATTTTACTTTCAACTACAGACTGTAATTTACAACTGATATTATATGGACATGATGGAATATTTTTCATTTATCTAGAACTTTTTTGTAGAACAACTGCGTGAGAATGATAGAACGATGAGAAAAACCCAGAGAGACCTCACAAGAGACCGAGACAAGCTCGAGAGGGAGGAAAAGAAAATTGTAAGTTACAGGGAAATCTTTCTAATCCAGGTTCAGCGTTATTCAAAATCTTGTATAAAAGGATGTAAACTATAAGTCCCAATCAGTAAATTCAACTATTTTAAATGTTTTCTTATTCAGAATATAGAATCAGTTTATTAGGGCCCCGCAAGGATTTGTGGGTGCCCTATAGTAATCACTCTGTCTGTCCGTCCGTCTGTCTGTCCGTCTGTCACTCTTCCGTCCACAAATTTTCTGTTTTTTTCTAATAACTTTTTTATGGTTGCCCAATCAAGTTTAAATTTGGTATGGTAATTTAATAGGCAGAAATACATATTTTGATGCTAAGTTTGATTCTCTATGTCTTCTAGTTTGGAGCTGGGGTGGTGGGGTAGATTCATTAACTATGCATAAGAATGAACGGGCAACTTTTTTATGGTTGCCCAATTAAGATCAAATTTGGTACTGTAGTTCAGTAGGCAAAAATACATATTTTGATGCTAAGTTTGGTTCTCTATGTCCCTTGGTTTGGAGCTGGGGTGGTAGGGTAGATTCCTTAACTTTATATAAGAATGCATTGGCAAAGAGAGATAACTGCTGAAGATGTTCCCATTCAGTAAACTGAATGCTACTTGGAGTCCCATGGGATTAATTAGCTTTCCTCCTGAAGAAAATCCAGAGCATTATCTTTATCTGTCACATTGAGATTAATTACCACCTCTGTCTGCAAATGAAGTTTGTTTTGAAGTTAAATCAATTTGGAATGCTATGAACACTCTGAAATGTGGATTTAAATATAAATTTTTATTATTTATTTTTGTTTGATAGTTATGATTTCATTGAATCCTAAAAATAGAAATAGATTAAAGAAGATTTTTTGATTTACCAGGGTACTTTTTTCACTTTTTTCCTTTTTTTAAAAATATATTAATTCAAGAATGTTTTTAATTTTTAATGTAGTTGTATAAAAACCCCATTCTATCATTAATACTGAAAAAGTTCTTATTGTAACTTTAGAACAAAATGATGAGAGAGGTACAATTAATCCCTTGGGATTAATTATCTAGCCTGCTGCAGAAAATTTAGTAGGCTTCTCTTTATCTGTCACTTTAAGATTAATGAAAACCTTTGTCTGCAACTGCTGTTTGTTTGAAGTTAAGGTCAAGCCTTCATGATCATTGAAGGCTGGCATTTTATATAACACAAGATTCATAATTGTTTAAATATAAATTCAATGTTAAGTTGTTCTTTACTGCCTAATGTAAATACAAGAATATTATTTTCAGGTTTTTTAATATTCAGGAATTATGTTGAAATTTTAAGAATACAGTTGCTGTTTTCTATGTACATTTATTAATCATTCTGTGAGCTGCACCCTTTTAATTCTACCCCATGGCGGGGCCCTTGCTGACTGGTCAGTTTTCTAGTTCCCGTTTATTTAGACTTATTTGGTCCATTTCATTGAAATCAATGATGTCTTGATTAGAGAAGTTTTACCATTAAAGTACTAATTATCCCTTAAAGAGGGCAATATCTGAAAGAAATAATATGACTAGATGAAATGATGTTCTATTCATTTTATTTCATTATCAATGTAAAATCTGATTCTCAGTTAAACTTTTTTTCTGCTGTGGATTTCTACCGGGTACTTACACATGTTACAGATGTTTATTGTTTTTTTTTTCTGCTAAGAAACACTTACATGTATACATACAATACTTCTCTTAAACTGTGATCAGCTCAAGTAATACTGTAAAATAACATACTTTCAAGGGTTCAAATTCTTCATGGCTTAAGGAAAATATATTATTTTGTTCATGGGGATTTGATTTTGTGGTTGAAAAATTGTACTGAATCAGTAGAAATATATGTGAACAACTGCAATTCATGGTGGACATATATTGGTATGTCTCTTCTTACATTAAAACCACGAAAAGTGAGCCCCCATGAAAATGATTTCAAAGTATTTTATATTTTCTTATATTTACCAGGGATAATGATTACTGAAAAACTTTGTCTATTTTACAGGAAATGGAAATTAAGAAGGCAGCTAAACAAGGCAATAAACAGGTCAGTTCAACCAAATACCTCCACACCACCCCAATATTAACATGGAAGTAAAGAACAATGAATTATGACAATAGGCACAAATGTTAGTAAGTGTAAATTGTCTTAAATAAGGCTTTGACTGTCATACTTTAAAAGTAAACCTCCTCCTCATGATTAGATTGTTAAATAACTCTTTTATGTCTGCTGAAAAAAAAGAAGAAATGTCATTGTCTGATTTACATATAATCATGATAATTATTCTCTTTTCTTCTATTTATCAGTGTTTATTAGGTAATTATTTTTTCCTTTCTTTTCTATCAGGCAGCCACAGTGTTAGCTAAACAATTAGTTGCATTAAGGAAACAGAAAACGAAGAGCTACTCTGTAGGATCCAAAATATCCTCCATAGGGAACCAGCAAAAGGTAAGCCAGAGAACCAGAAAATTGCAGTTTGATTTAGTCATGTTTATAGTTGACAATTTTTTATAATTTAATTTTTGGGTTTTTTTTTTTGTAAAAGATGATATAAGGTATAATGATATACAGTAAAACTTGGTTATAATGAAGTCACTGGGACCTATGAAATTATTTCGCTATATCCATGATTCGTTATATCCATGTATTAAGGAATTTGTTAAAATTTATATAGCTGGGGATTCAAGATAACTTTGTTATATCTGTGAATTTGCAATATCCATGTTCATACTAAACGAGTTTTACTGTATAACCAGACTATTGAAGTTCTAGACTTAATGAAATTATGAATTGTAACCTACATGTAATTTTCTTGAGATAAAATACAGCTGCATCTATATATAAATTATGTTTTGTATCAAATTAATCTGAATAAACGTTTGAAATTGAAGCAAAATTTTATTTTTATTTTCTTTCCAAATTTCAGTTAATGCACTCTAACATGAAGATGGCTGGTGCCATGGCAACAACAACAAAGGTATGACAGATTTTTGTTTTATCAGATTTTTTTTATATCTAGTAGTATGGACATCTTGCACAAATGAGCATATTTTACAGCTTTCAGGAGAGTTATTGCCCTTTAACTGTAAAATTTGCACAAAATTTGCATACTCTTGTGTGTAATTGAAATTTAAAAAATCAAAGTAAGAGTTATGTTTTTTTTTAAATTTCAGTTTTGTTTTATTAATTTTATAATATGATATAATTTAAATTAAAAACACAAAATGATATAAGGAAATACATCAAAAGTTGACACATATACCAAAATGGGCATATTGGACTAATTGGGAAATACATGTATATGTACCTTTACAAATTCGTAACATAAATTAATCTGTTATTTTTCTAATGTGATTCAGACAATGCAACAGATGAATAAAGTGATGGATCCCCAGAAGACTGCAAAGATGATGCAAGACTTTGAGAGAGAAAACATGAAAATGGGCATGTCGGAGGAAATGAGTAAGAAAGCACTTGTTTATCTAATCCACTGTATTCACATCTAACTATCTTAACCTTATAAACTGTGTAACAAATGTCCAACAAAGTGCATAAGTAAAGGAATATTTGTTTCCATGTATTCAGTTACTAATTTTAGCATTTCTCATGCATTGAATCACACAGCTAGGCATACAGATGTTCAAACGTGCTACTGAATATATTTATAAACCATAAGTTTGTAAATTGAATATGACTTTAGAATTTCAGATGTATTGATTTATTCATTGGATATCCTTTATAGCTACTTAGTGGTATATCAAATAGAAACATCTAAAAATACTGTACAAACAAAATTGATATCTTAATTTGAATTTTGATATGGACAGCACCTGTAATAAGTCTATTGATTGTTACTGAAAACTTTCTGTATCTAAAAGTACATACATTTGATATCTTTGAATAAATGTGCCGTATTTTTAATTATTTCTAGTTAACGATACGTTAGATGATATTCTGGGAGAGTCGGGTGACGAAGAGGAATCTGACGCCGTTGTTAACCAGGTCCTGGACGAAATCGGAATCGAGATCACAGGAAAGGTATGGACATTTAAAACTTGATACTGAAGATACTGTATACAGGGGAATGTCGCCCCAATTTTATTTTTTGTCCATTTCTTCCTCATCAGATGTAGGCGAATTTAAAGCAGGGTGAATTCAAATAACACAAGATAATTTCTTAAACAGAACTGTGGCTGGGCGAATTTAAAATAAGGCAAAATTGTTGACAAGGGCAAAAGGGTGAAAATAATACTCGACAAAAATAACCCGGTAACTATACAGTATTACTGTAAAATCCCCTTATCTCAAACTCTTTGGAACTTGAAAAATTCTTCTAAATATTTGAAGGTTCCATATTGAAAGTAATTGAGATTTTAAGATTAGATCGACATATCTGTGGTATTTAAGAAAATATTAGATCAATTGTACTTGCAATATGTTTAATTTTACAAAGGTTATAATGGATTTAAGTTAATTTCAAAATGTTTGCTTAAAGGGATGGTTTGGTTATCAGATATTTCGGTCTTTGTCTGTCACAATTCAAATTATGTAGTTTAAAGGCAATTATTACAGAATTTTTGTGGTTTATTTTTTTTTTTACATTTTCAGAAAAGGATAGCAAATTATCTATTTCTGTTGTTTACCACTTCAAATTAAACTAATTTAAAAAATGACTTGTTTCTTGATAATTTGCTTATTCCTTTAACCTGTATATATACTGACACGCAAAAAGAAACGCAACACCCTACTTTAGGGGGAAATAATTATGTAAAGTAAAGAATTTTGTATTTTAAATTTATAGATGTCTTTAGTTTGGTAAAAATCGGCAATTTTACGGTTGAACAATTTTCATACCATAACCGGAAGTCAAGTTTGAGTCTGCTTAACAGAAATCAAAAATTGGATGTTTAAAAATTTATTTGGCATATTTATGGAGTTTTAAGGGTTTTGACTGTTAATCATAAGTAATGCAGCAATATTTCAAAAAATAAACTTTCCTTTCAGTACTCGTAACGATGCTAACGCTTCTTGAAAATGGCTTATGTACGCATTTCCATTGCTCTAGCTTGAAAATTTCATTGTAAAGCTGATGAAGAGTTCCTGATGCAGAAATTCACTATATTACGCCTGAACATTGCCTTACGTATCATATGCATTAAGGACAGTTTTTGTACCGGAAGTAAAAATGGCAAAGAATAATTCAATCACTCAGATCTCGATATTGATGAACCTATTGTATAGTAGAAATTAAGCTGCAATTGTTGTTTAGGGCAGTCTTGCACGTTTTACTTGAATAGCTGGGAGGGGGTGTTTAAACAGTAAAGCAAAATTATAAACATTTAAAATTTTTATCAAATCTCTGATGTTCTGAAAAGTGAGTTTAGCCGAACTGTATTCCATTTTGAAAATCATTAGTTAAAATAATCAAACATTTGTAGATAATTGCCTGTTGTGTTTCTTTTGCATGTCATTATATTTTTTATTAACATATCCACTTGAATTGACATGAAAGAAAATTAATGAATAAATGTATTAACAGATGGTGAGTGCACCTGCTGCTCCAAGTCGCGGCCTCGGGGAAACTTCTAAGTCTCGGGTTACAGATGATGACATAGAAAAACAATTAGCGGCTCTGAAAGATCTATAGTGAAGGAAAACAAAGATGTTAGGTATAATTCTGTGTCCAGAATGGATTTTACATGTAGATCAAATGTGATATACAAAATTGTATACAAACTTATAATTGTATGAATTGGTGTATTCATTTGATGCCTGCAGCCTTTGGAATGGGTTAGGATGTATGCATGAGTGATTTGAAAACTGTTACCTCTAAATTTTAGTAAAAGATTTAAGCATTGCTACATGAATATTAATGAGTTCATATATTATTAATGAGTTTATTTTCAAGGTATTGATCCCTAATCACATTACAGAGTAGTAGAATTCAAATATCTCCTTTTCCAATTATGAGAAATTAGATGTACATATACAACAATATTTAATTACAATGATGTTTAATTATTCATTAATTTTGCCAGTCTTTCTAGATGTCAGCCTTTCCAAGTTTCAATGTTTGCTCTGTATTTTTATTTTCTTTTGTGTTTCATGTTGAAATAACTAAGGTTTTATGTTAAAACCGAAAGTTCTAAGTAAACATATTTGTCTTAATGCGTAATTTTTGTATGTTTAGCAATTTTTATGTGTATCATATCACTTTAATACAATGATGTAAAATATTCTATTTCAATTATACTTGTTTGACAGTAGGTTTGATAAATTAATGTGAAATTTAAAGTGCATTACTTTGCTGTATCTTTGTTTTATGTAATATTGTTAATAAACCTGTTATTAAAAATAAAAAAAAAAATAGTACGAAAATGTGTTTCAATTTCCTCCTTGAAATGGGTTTAAGATTAAAACATTTTCTAAATATAAAATTTTGATAATAAAAAAAGTATTTACTTTAAAAAGAATTTAAGTAGGGTTTAAGGACAAATTTGACTGACTCCGGATATTGTGACTCGTACATGCATCCTTAACTTTATGTAGCATACATTGTTTTAGTACTTTGTCGTTTATTACTGTACTTGAATCACTGATGAAGTCCATTTCACAGCTGATAAGAATCTATTCATGTCTTTGAAAATATAAGGCTATTGTTCAAAATCGGTGACTCATACTTCAATATATTGTCCACAAGAATTCTTTTATAGCGATAGTTACGTAATTTGAAATTTTGTGTAGGTTTTGTCAATATCGAGTAACCGTTACGGGTTTTTAATGGAAAAGAGGAGGGACAACTCACCAATTTCACTTTCTCATCCCTTTTTTTGGAAATTGAAAAATTAACCCAAGTTTCACATATCTCGACCGAGGTAAACAAATAAAAAGATTAAATAGAAACCCCACTGACTGTACTTTCAGTTTCAGTATGTACATGAGAACAGTGCATTGTTTTAGCTTTCGAATTCAGTTTAAAATTACCTTGCTTTGATATATTTGCATTCCATTTTGTTTGTTGATTTACATTCCTTAAGTTATTGAGACATTTTTAAAAGTTATAATTTTCAATAAAGGATTGTCATCCTTAACCATACAGATAAACGTGATCTGGGACCGGTATGCAATTACATTATGTTGAGTTTTTTAATATTTGAGTTCTTAGTAATTCTATTCAAGACTGCAGACATGCCAGTGCCAACCGATAGACCTACATAAAAAGGTCAGAGTTCTCAATAAACATAGCAAATGGTAAAACACGGGGAAGTTCTTATAATGGTTGTTACCCTAAAAAACATCCCTTTTTAGGCAACATGTTAAAACCTATTGATGTAGGTTCTTCCTTTTAATTACATACAACTAAAATATCGTCAGTCAATGGAATTTTATAGTACCTACAGTTGTATTTGAGGTTGATTTTCTTTGGTCTACTTCAGTGTTAAAATTTAATTGCTTGTTCACAGGCAATTGATGATATATATTACATAACTATTTATCCTATCGCAAAAGATATAAACTCCTACAAAACACAAAGTTAGATAATATTATTAATAAGTGTTATAATTATACAGATGGTTGAAAAATATATCACAGAAACAAGTGCCTGTCCTTATAATTCAAAACATTATATTTTAAAGTGAGAAATATGAACATTAAGAACAGTGGTCGCGATCTCAAAAATCTAAAAACAATTCAAATATTTTAAGAGGGCACCCCCCCCCCCCTGGAAATTCCAGAAGTGGGATCAGGTGCCCAGGAGGAGTAAGCATCCTCCCCTGACTTGTCACAGCCCTAAGTATAGATCAGATAGAGGGAGCAGTCACTTCCGTAATCACATTCAGTATAAAACAAAGGCCTAACAATTGGAATATGGAAAACTCAATCAGCCAACATACAAACCAGTGACAGGTTATAGTTTTTTTTATAAAGAACACAGAATTTACGAAACGCTGACTTATTAACAAGGTTGTTGCAATATTGAAATTCCTGTATCACCACCTTATCTGTCAGTAGCTTGTTTCGGTTTGAAATTTGATCGCACTCGGAACATGTTCGTGAGTATCGAATAAGTTGGGTGATGTTAACACCATTTGTAAGTCATAATAAGATATTACTACAGAAATAAGGAAAGTTGACAATAAAAAGCGTAAGTCATCTCATTAGTCAAATTATTTACTTGTTAGTTTAATTGCATTTATCATCCTTGTTTGTCATTGCATTTATCACCCTTGTTTATCATTGCATTTATCATCCTTGTTTATCATTGCATTTATCATCCTTGTTTATCATTGCATTTATCATCCTTGTTTATCATTGCATTTATCATCCTCATTTATCATTGCATTTATCATCCATGTTTATCATTGCATTTATCATCCTTATTTATCATTGCATTTATCATCCATGTTTATCATTGCATTTATCATCCTTATTTATCATTGTATTTATCATCCATGTTTATCATTGCATTTATCATCCTTATTTATCATTGCATTTATCATCCTTGTTTATCATTACATTTATCACCCTTAGTAAGTAAAACATCCAGATATATGAAACATAAATGGTTAATTCTGTAATGTTTTTCGTTCAAGTTTACAAAATCTAGTATATTGTTTTTTGAGACCAGGTTTTCCTACAATCTATTGGAATTCCAATGGGTACCAATTGTGCCCTGTTATTAGCAGACCTATTTTTGTATTCATTTGAAGAAGAATTTGTGCAAAATCTTATGCACGAAATTAAAAGAAGAAAACAAAGCCTTCAACTCGACATTTATATATATCGACGACGTATTGTTAATTAACAATTGAAATTTCCATTCTTATGTTGATACGATATATCCTGGAGAGCTTGAGATAAAAGATAACTCAGAGTCTGACACTTCTGTTTCATACTTGTATACCTTACTTGAAAAAGACCTTAATGGTAATCTAACAACCAGGTTTTGTTGACATGATGACTTTATCTTTTCTATCGTCAACTATTGACAAACAAGTTAATAAAACAAGAATTTAGGATATCTAGTTTGAATTAAAGGCATCATTTCGTAATTCTTATGGTTGATACAATGACCTTGTCAGAAAATACAATATATCATTGTATCAAATACTGACTGACGTTTTTCATACTAGTTGTTAGTCCATTAACTATACACTGACGACGGATTTTCCCGTTATTTCCCGATCATGTCTAGGAGCACACAGTGGGATGACCGGTCAGCAGGGGATGCTCACTCCTCCATGGCACCTGATCCCACCTCTGATGTTTCGGAGGTCCCTGTTTGCTCTGCTCCTGTTTCGTATTGTTTTATGGACTTTGATCTTGAATGCTGTAATTTTTTCTCCATCTGTTAAATTTCCTGCAATATATTGAACTGATTTATGAAGTAATTAGATATATTTTGTATTATTTAATTTTAAAACTGAATATCAATATGTACATGATGTATGCGACATTTATAATGTACATTTAATATAAGACTAAGAATTTAATTTCTCTCTTATAGATGCATGTCTCTATTTCGAGAGAAAAAGCCAATAATTGTCATTAACGACAATATGTACAATGCGACGACAGGACAGTACAAATATAGACTGCAACACACCCCTCTTATCACTAGTACACAGTGATCGAATAGAACTTTGGTTAGTTCTTTAAAAAGAGGCGGACACTGATATATTATACAAGATATTGGTTTCTGGGCGTAGTTGCAAGAGTTGATTCATAAGTGTCGATGACTCTCGTTTCCTCTTTGTCAAAAGGGGAAACATTAATAATGTCGTGTACCCTATTTGTCAAGCACAGCTGTTTTATTTGATCTTATTTCAAGTTTTATAGGCACGATGATTTCGCCCATATTATGTAAAAAAGGAAAGTTCTAAAGGAGTTTCCGAAGACTCCTGTTATTGTTTAAACTAAGTTGAAAATTCTTTATTATGGCTATTGCACGTATTGAATAGTCCATGTTGCACTCATTTGTCTGTTAATAGGTTTATTCAGTACAAACAATATATTGCTATGCTATGTTGTCAGCAGTGGCATTTTAGAAGTCCCGAATTTATAAATAAATTCGATTGCTGCATGGTCTTCAACTTTTCTTCGATAAATTCAAATACAAATTTTAATATAGATAATATAGAGGGGGTTAGATATAAAAGCGTAGATTGATTACAGGTAATGTGTTCTTGGTGATTATTGTTCAAGATTTTAAGGGGAGACAGGGAACATGTCACATGACTAAAAAGACATAATACGTCATAATCGGTATTGAGGAATAATATAAAAAAGAAAGGGGGTGTAAAGGATAAATTGTATCTATGGGAATGGGTCTTAAAGCTGGCCAAAAATTAAATTCTTAAAAAATATTGAATTCATTTTGCAAATGATTGCTACACAGTTGTCCAAAATCTTTTCTTAATATTTTTTAAGACTACGTGTAAAAATTAAGGAAAAACGCACATTGGGAATGTAATTTATCTATACTATAATTATAGAAACGGGAAGGTACATCTTAAAAAAATATATATTCTTACTTTTAAAAATATTTTTGCTATGTAATCCTTTGTGTTTTTAGTTTATAATATAGCATATAATATTTGGATATTGAAAACCTGTGTATCAAGTCACATGTAACTTTACATTAAGTTGATAGAACTCTCAATTTTTAACTTAATCGCCAGTTTTTGTCAATTTAAAAGCAAAATTTTACGTATAACTTTAAGTACAGGTTTTAAATATCGAAAACAATACGTAAAATGTAACACAATCTATGAACGTCATAATTTTTTATTTGATACACAATTATGCAAAAATACCGTTCATGGGGGTATATGTATATATATATAGAATGTTCAACAGTATAACACTTTAGGAAATGACATAACGAAGCAAAAAAAGGCACATGTAATATCCTGATGCATAATAATTTTACAACATCCAAATCAAAACGTTTCTTTATTAATAAACAATGTCTCATCCTCCTCACGACATTTATAAATACATTCCATGAATGTTCAAAAATATATCCAACAGCAATTCAAATGTTAAAATAGAAAAGCATATTTCCTGATGAAATGATAATCTCACTAGATACTTTGCAGGCGGAAGCATTACATAAAATAAATATGTTCATACAATAAGCATACTCTGGTAATCTTTAAGTTTTAGAGGAATACTAGTAGACATTCTGACTTTTTCAAATGCAAAAATCATGCCGAAGCATGTTGCCAAGATGACCGATATATACATCATTATGTAGGCAAACTGTTAAAAAATGATCTCTTCAGGGTCTCTATTAATTGTCTTTTTAGATTATTCTTTCAAATGATAGCATGGGAGTAAAAATCTTGGATTTCTCTTTCTTCCAAGATAATGACCTTCCCCATTGTTTCCTTGTAAAATCTGAAACATTAGAAATTGTAATTCACACATTTGTTGTTATTTACTTTGTATGTTCGAATATAATGGGTTATAATAGCTGAGTAGTTTTTCACATATAGATCATTTTTCCATTGAAGCAGAAACCATAGCAACTAAACACTAAACTTTTTTAGGTTGCAGTGTGAATGTCTACTTATTTTAATATATGCATGAAATTGCAATTCCATGAATAGATATTGCCAGAGTTTGAGAACTATTAGAGAATTAGGCTGTACTTTTATTTTATACTGGAAATAATGAAACACCGAAAAAAAAAAACTATTGCCTCAGTAGATGTATGACAATTGTTCCCTTGAAAATGTGAAATTTTCAGTTCTCAATATCTCGAGACGGTTCTCATTATTTGATGAAAATCGTGAAAAACAATTTGCAAAAATTTTTAGTAAACGGTTAAAAAATTGAGAAGTATTTTCTAGCACAAATTATAAGGTACATGGTGCATTGAAACACTTTTCATTCACGATTTTCAAATGATTATTACTTTTTAAACGCTGCATGTTCATTCAATATACTTTTGGGAAACATTGTTAAAAAAGCAATCTTCATGCATTTCATTCAAAGCTTTTATTATTTGTGTTCAATAATTAAAGCTTTATCGACTTAAACGCCTATAAGTAATACTGGGCCATAAATTCAGCTATAGACAGATCAATATTCATGAACGTTAACATCGATCTTAAAAATAAGTTCTTATGGGAAAGCTACACTTTGACAATCAGCACAGGTGCGTAATACTGTTTATGAAAGGAGGGGGAGGAGAGGGGGGAGAAAAATTCAAAAATTTCTAACCCCCCAACTTTGAATAGCAAAATAATAAAAGGAAGTTTGTTCAAACCCGAAAATACTTTTTCGTTTTGGAAGAGATAGATTCAACTTTCGTTCACAACCTAATTACACCAATCTATTACAAATTACCATAAATGACCATTCAACTACCTTACAACAAAAATGAGGAAAGGGCTTCTAACTTCCCCTAATACATGTAGAACCTGCCTGTAACGTCCTATACAGAGAAATAGAGGGAAATATAGAGAAAGTGCGGAATTTTTGAAGATTCAGCTATGGCTTCTGGTGATAATGGTACATGTAATCGACTTCAAATTAATCTGTAGTCCTTTCAAACACAGATACATAGCTGTGTTCCAGTAAAGGTTCATCCAAGACTTTATTTACTCCTTACAAAGATAATACATGTAACCGTTGTGAAGGAGAACCTTCAAGAAGTGGTGTAAAACAGAAGTGGATACTTAAAGATTCCAAGGAACTTTTGAAAACTTTGAAATCATAAGATTTTACCAAAATCAACAGCTTAAAAAGTGATGACTTTTTAACATAACAATTCCCCAAGATAAATTAAAGTCCAGGTTTTTTAAATTACTGACAATGGCTGCTTTTTCAATAAAAATAAAAAAAAAATTGTGAAGGACTCCCCAATTTACTCACCTTGTCATTGGTCATTTGCAAAATTAGTTTTTTATAAACATTCTTAATCACACCTACTCTGAAGTTAACATCAAAAGATGTTTGAGTTTCTGATTGACAATTTCTAGTACGTGGTGTTTGGAGACTAAGTCTTCCAACAATCCGTTAGAGTTCCCATGGGTACCAAAAGCGCCCCACTATCAGCAGACTTATTTTTGTATGAAGCAGAGTTTGTCCAAAATATCATGCGTGAAAAGATGCTGAAAAGGTATCGATGTATCTTATGTCGATACAATATATTCCGATATGAGCTTGAGAAAAATAATACCACAGAGTCTGACGCATCTCTTTCATATATAAATATTTTACTTGAAAAAGACGTCACTCAAGCTCTATGATAAAAGTGATGACTTAAACTTTTCAATCTCCAACTTCTCTTAATTATCCCTATACTTTCATCACCTGTATGCGTGGTTTATACCTCTCAGATGATTCGATAGGTAAGAGCAAGCTCTACATGTACGTATGTACAATTACTAAAACGAAGTAAAGTATTGATAAAATTTTACAAGAATTTCAGCAATTTTGTTTAAAATAATCTTTTTGCCAGATCAATTGTCGAAACAATGACGTTTTCAGCAAATATAATTTATTATTGTGACGTTTTTCATGCTTATTGTTAGGCCATTATTTACACAATGAATTGATGATGGATTCTTCTGTTATTTCCCGGTCATGACAATGAGTACACTGTGGGGGTGACCGGTCGGCAGGCAATGTGCTCTCCTCCATGGCACCTGATCCCACCTCTGATGTTTTGGTGGTTCGTGTTTGCTCTGCTCCTATTTTGTATTGTTTTTATGGATTTAGAGCTCGAACACTTTTGTTACAGTTGTGTATTTCCATATATTTAATTCATGAAAAGCTCAGTAGTGTCGAGTTTACAAAAGGATTCACATTTACATGTATTACAATTGTACTTTACACTATTTGTACAGAAAAGTTATATCTTCAAATATCTTTAAATATTGAAAAAGATGACTTTTGGTATTCAAGAATTCTTGGAAAAAATATATTGAATATATGTCGATTCTTAAATCCTTTTTTCCATGTAGCCGGCTTCGAGGAATTATGAATATATAATATACAGCTCCACGCACTTTTTAAACTCACCGGGTTTTTCGCACAAATTAAGGGCACATTGTTACAATGCATAATTCAGTTGCAAGGCAACAATATATATTTTAAAAGTGGTTTATAACTTCAATTTGTTTTTATTTCACTAACTTCAAAGATAATCTACACATTGTATATTGATTGGATGGCTGATGGATAATGCCAGTTTCCAATATGGTTCTTCGTGGTTTCTCATCAATTGCAGCCGTCTTTATATCCGTTCTAATTAATTTAAAGCAGCTCTTTCCTTTAATTACCTAGACACAGAACAGGAACTATGCAGCTAATGTAACATCTGTATTTTATATACATTAACATGACTCTGAAGCGCAAGATGATGGAGGTATTTCTTAACTGTTTGACTGCTTTCAATGGTAAAAAATTTGGCATTATTTCAGGGTTATTTTCTGAAATCTAGCATAACGAAATGTACGTCTCACCTCAATTTTTCAACGTTTTGGGCCGTTAATGTAAATGAATTTTCATTTCGATTGGAACAATTTACTATTTTAAAAGATAAACAATACTCTATTATTATATCCTTTGACATTATTTCCCTTCAGGGTTATGTGTTGTACTAGTACTGAAGTTCGATAATGTGGACTTTTATTGCGAGAAGAGTGAGACCTTAATATTTGTGCGAAAAACATTGTGAGCTTAAAAAGTGCGTGGAGCTGTATGTATCAGATTTCACATATTTTAAAAAGTGTAAATTGAAATGCACAGACCAGGGACATAATACGTTTCATAAATATATACTGTATGGCTGTATTTTAAATTATACATGAATACACTATTTACATTGTGCTCTCTCTCTCTCTCTTTTAATGATGATAATGTATCAAATAAACATTCTTTAACAGTTTACCGGGAGTTTATAAATAGATTTACAAACGGAATTAACATCGGCTAGTTATTGATTAGGAAGGAAATACTCGTAGGGTTTATTTAAGTAAGTAGGTCATTATACAGAAAAATGAGGGAATTCCACAGAAAGGATGATAAAAACAAATTCTAAACTTTAATATATAAAATGAATAAATAGTATATTTGGCAAGTTGTCTGCTATTTGTTCCGCACGAGAAATTTTTGCAAGTAATCCTATTTAATGTTCTTATTTCTCAGGTAAGTAATGCTTATAATCATTATTTTACCTTTTTACTACAAACGTGCTATTTCAAACATAATTGAATGCTTTTAGTCTTGCAAAACTTATAGGTTATCGGTAATAGTAATTCGTGAATGATAACGATTGTCTTAAATATTGAAACTAAGTATTTTAGTGAAAGAAAAAAAAACAAATGCAATAAACATGAATATTTAAAGAAAAAAAACAACAATTCTAAACTAAAAATAAAATGAAATATAACTTATATATTTCCATGTTCATTTTTGTAAATTTTAATCTCGTGATTAAAGCTTTGATCGTGTTAAAATAGGCCGGTAGTAATTAATTTTACTGTGAGATTTTACATTGCATCTGATTCAGAATATTTCCTGAACTAATTCTATATTTCAAAATATACAATTTGGGTGGGTGACGGGCAAAACTTTTGCTTAAGTTTTTTTTTTCTTCAAATTTACATCCCGTCCTTAATGTACAACGATTACGTGAAAAAAAAAATGCTACATGTGTATCATGGGAACTGGGATGGCAAATTTCAACTTTTTATCAATAATCTTAAAATTAACAAAAAAGTCATATTAATTTGATTATAACGAATGAGATAATCAGCATCTATTTTTATTAGTTCATTCATAATACACTATAAAATGATTTAAAGTTATAAAAAAAATTATTAAAGATCTCAAAGAAAGGCAGAATTTCGAAAATGCATCATACTAAGTTAACAATTTCTTCAAACTTTGGAAATTTATTTTTCGCATGATTTACAACCAAAATGAAACCGAAAACTAATACCACTCCAGGCAATTATTTTTGTATTATCTGTCCTAAGTCTAATTAACGACAACAACGTACCTTCCTGAAAGTGAGTCTTAGGGAATGAATAATCCAACCTGATCAAATTAAGAGCCCAGATTTGATCATGAAATTTTCATAACAAAAAGGAACCCCAACTACATTTTATCATATAGAAGTTTTCTATTAAAGAGAATATATTAATCCTTTGGTAAAACAATTATTGTGTCGATTTATTAAACACTTTACCTACGTAATCAAGATTCAAAGCAGGTACCTTTTCACAAACGAAGTAATTCCTATGCATTTGTTGAAAAAAACGGAGAAGTAAATATTTCTGACTTAACAGGTAACTGAAAATTTAGCGGTTTCTGAATTTCAACACGTTTAATAAATGATAATAATTTTTTTTTTCGATTTCTCGAACCAGCAAGAAATTCATTATATTTTCATCTCTCTCTCTCTCTCTCTCTCTCTCTCTCTCTCTCTTCTTATTACAGTTGATTATTGTATCGAACAAAAATTAATCTTACTTCTCTCTATTTGAACGGGCTTTTAAAAGTACTTCTGGGAAACGGAATGAAAATATACCTAAAATAAATTTCAATGTATTCATAAACGGAATTTTTATCGGCTAGATTAGGAAGAAAATATTCATAGGTGTATATATACTGTATTAAGGTTAGTAGGTGAAGGACATTCTATTTTCCATTCCAATACAGAAAATCTAGGAATTCCAAGCAAAATGTTTATAAAAGATTTTTTTAGCTTGAAGAAACTAGTTTACAGTTAATAACATATAAATGTATTTAGCAAGTTATCTGATATTTGTAGTCCGAGAGAAAAGTAAGTATTTTCTATTTCTTTGGTAATTAAACTTATCAACGTCATTTTTATCCCTTTTCAAAGATATCATTTCTTACACAGATTAAAATTTATTATCGTATTATTAAACTGGAAGGGTTTGTGATTAAATGATAAGAAATGACATAATTTATATTGATATTTTAATCAGCAAAATGCACGTGATATAATAAGCTTTCCAAATTAAAAACAAGATATCCCCAACTAAAAATAAAATGACAGAAATATAACAAATTTACTTCCGGGTTCATGCAGTTATAAATACATGTAGGCGTATTGTTATTTAAAGAGTAGAGCGAAATAAGTTGGAGTTAGTTTTATCTAATACTAAAGTGGAGAAGTAATTATCGTACTTTTTCGCAATATATAGGCCATAAATGAACCAAGTAAGCGTAACAATTCACTTCGACAATCACTAGGAATTTAAAAATACAATTAATGTCCTCAGTGATTGTACCTATTTGATAACCATCATAAAAGTTACAAAATGCAAAAGATTACCTATGTATACATGTATCCAATCAGACTAATTTCTCAATGATTTAGTGAATTAGTGCTTTCTATGTTAGAATAAAAATTAAGTCTCTTACTATGTCGATCGAGTTAAACGAACTTCTTTCCGACAATGAATGATACTTTAACTATTTAAAAAAATCTTATATAACCGCTTTTTCTTATAAACCTAATACTTTCCTTTTGATCATTAAAAGTTTTATTTAACCTAGTTGTGAATTTAGTTTTAGTTAAAAAATAAAGGAAACTGTAATTCTTATAGCATATCCCATAAATTAGAATATTTCACAAAGTAATTGAACACGGATTCAACTTTTTTCAAATTTATGAGAAAACAAAAGTTTTTTTTTTTTTTGGGGGGGGGGATACTTTGGTTTATCATTTTACATATATACCTTGACTTCCAAACTAATTCTGTCCTCTCCCTAATTTACTACGATTTCGTAAAACGTATGCTAAGGAACTGGAATTACCCTTATCACATGGAAAAATTGAATATTATAACCCTGAATTAAAAAATGCTATTCCTATTGATAAATATTTCCAAGTTTTATTACTAAAAAAGTATTAACGTGATGCAGTGATTTGCTATCTTTAGTCAACAGAAGTTATGCTTCATTCAAATGTCAATCTCATTTCCGTTTGAAAAACCCTTAAGAAATTGTGATTGGCATTTCCACTCAGAAATAATTTTTTGAAAACCGTTCTTATAAAGTCAGATAATAATTAGGGTTTGACCAAGGCCATGGTTAAGATATATGAAAAAAAACCACAACATATGTAAATTTACAAGAAAAAATTTTGGTAAAATATATTTTATCCCTTTCTCTCAAAAGATAGCATTTTTTCCAAAAGAAAGTCATACGTTTCAAATTTCTTTTTTTTTTCTTTTTTTTTTTTTTGGTATTTTTTACCTCACCTGATCCGAAGGCTCAAGTGAGCGTTATCTGATCAAAATTTGTCCGTCGTCTGTCGTCGTTGTAAACTTTTCACATTTTCATCTTCGTCTCAAGAACCACTGGGCCAGTTTCAACCAACCTTGCCACAAAGCATCCTTGGGTAAAGGGGATTCAAGTTTGTTTAAAAAAGGCCAAGCTAACTTCCAAGGGGAGATAATTATGAATTAATGAAAAATTAATGGTGTCTTTTAAAAATCTTCTCCAGAACCATTCGACCAGGAAAGATGAAACTGATTTGGAAACATTCTTATGTACTGTACATTAAAGTGTGTTAAAATCATTTTCCCCGGGGGTAGGGCGGGGCCACAATGGCTGATCAAAGTTTTACATAGGAAT
Organism: Saccostrea cuccullata; assembly: GCF_032062105.1. NCBI lineage: Eukaryota > Metazoa > Mollusca > Bivalvia > Ostreida > Ostreidae > Saccostrea > Saccostrea cuccullata. The sequence continues at coordinate 98,590 of NW_026923258.1, read as the reverse complement.
ATGTAGGGAAAATCTTTTAAAAACCTTCTTCTCCAGCACCAGTTGGACAGGAAAAATGAAACTTTATGTGGAAGTATCCTTAGGTAGTGTAAATTCAATTTGGTTCAAATCATGACCCCTGGGAGTAGGGCGGGGCCCACAATTTCTGATCAAAGTCATACATAGGAATATGTAGGGAAAATATTTAAAAAATCTTCTTCTCAAGAACTATTGGGACAGGAAACATGAAACTCATGTTGAATCATCCTCAGGTAGTGTAGATTCAAGTTTGTTCAAATCTTCAATTCCCATAAAATTGATTTATGTAAAATATTGAAACAGAATGAACAAAAAGAACGAATAATTTAATTTAAAGCAATACTAGCTACATTTCTGAAAAATTTGTTTCGGTGATAAAATGTGTTATTATGATTAATTCATATGTGATTTAACTCATTATGAATAATAAAACCAAAATAAAATTTTTATTTGTTTCAAGAGAAATATTTCTGTACAATCAAATATATAGCATTATATAATAAAAGGACGACAAAAATGTAATTTTGCTCCAATTAAAGCTTACAAAAAGTTCTTCCATTGCAAATATGACCAACAGAAGTTTATAAATACACTATTTTTCTGTCATTGAATTAGTTGATTACAAATTTGCAACAAAATTTTTCCATGTCAAATTTGCAGCTCATATTGCTTTAAAGAAAGGTACGGTAAAATGGATTAACGATTTCGCACATTTTTATACACAGTGTGTCCATAAATGTTCTCCTAGATGGCTTCGACTATATTATTGGAATCTTTCACAGATATAATAATGACTATTCGTAGGTAGTCATGCAAAAACCTCTTTTAAAACTTTCTTAAACGTTTTTGAAACGTTGTGTAATCTTTTTTGTTTCATCATTGTACAATTGTTATAATCTATTTAATCTCTTTGTCTTCCTAATTTTTTCCCGTAATAATCTTCGTGTACATAATGGTTTGAATATAAAGCAGAGTTTTTATATATGATCAGTTTATTTATACGACTAAGAAGAAATAAAACATCTTTACATCACCTTAAAAAAGTAGGATTAACGTTTCTTAAGCACTATAATCTATTCATTTTATTTTCATTTATGATTTAGCAGGCCAAAAGTGAAAGAAGAACACAAGTAGTATGAAAAGTAATAGTATTGTACAGCATATATCCAAATAAAGTTTTTATTACAAATTAATTCAGAAAAGTGAAAAAAAAATACTTCCCAAGCGGTTACGTGGGATTCCACCTAGCTATATTTATTGCAATATATATAACTTTTAAGTAGATTTTGATTTGGATTCTAAAATTTATAACCTGTTTTCATAGCTTCTTCCTTTTGATTATATCCTGCAATCAATTTTACATCTTATCAATATTACATGTTTAATACATGCAGTTTTTATATGTGTTTATTGCAAAAATGTTTTCTTGTATAATGGAAAACAACTCTCCACTAAAACCCATATAAGAAATATTGTTCATACAATATTTCCCCCTCATTTTTGGCTTATAGCCTGTTGTATCGTATATTGGACGTAAAGGGTTTTTTTTCCGTTTAGCATATACATGTAGAAAATTAAAAATGCCTTTACAATGATGCCTTTATTTCAGAAATATGAATTTCGCTTACTTTTGTTTAACGCAATTTCTGATAAATATTTTTTCTTAACAAATCCTTTATTCATGTTTGGTTGGTGTATAAGGTCCAATGAAAAAAGGAAATGAAAAGTACCTTGATAGTTGATGGCTTAAAACTGTTAAAGTTTACTCAATAACGCTGTAATTAGCGATACCCTTCTGCTATTGAAAAACTTCAGGCAACTATAATTAAGAAAAAGGATATACTCCCTCCCTTCAATATTTCTCAACATTCGTAAAACCTTTTGAAACAAAAAAAAAATCATTTAAAATATTTACGGTAAGATGTTTCAAATATAACTTGAAAATAAAAGAAAAATATTCAAAATATGTTGTATGTCTGATTTGGATTCTCAAATTCATAACCTGCTTTAAAAGCTTCTTCCTTTTGAATATTTCCTGCAATCAATCATCTTAAAAGTGTTTAGAACATGCAGTTGTAAAAGTTTGTATAATGGAATACAACTCACTAAAACCCATTTATTGTCTTTTATACCTTTACTGTAGGGTTACCATTATTATAGATATAAAGATATATCAATGAGTTGCATGCCTATAATACAATCCTTTATGCACTGAATGCTTGAAGGAATGCAAAATTACAAATAACAAGAATAACATTCTTTAAACCTCATATTCAAATATAAGAATTACAAGGTGTGTTAAAAATTCAGAGTTTAAGAGACCGCATGGATTATCTGTACAGTACATTGCGGGGGCATCGGAATGCATTTATTTGTTTAAAGATCAATCAATGTTTTTGCTGGTATAGAAAGATTGATTTGAACTAATTATAAGTCTCTTTTGAATATTGATACAGTTTAAGCTATGTAGCATTTCCTCCCATTCACAGATCAACAATTTCGTGTAGGATAAAGTGTATAAAATATCAAAATTTTTAAGTATGACCTTTCTTTATTATTAACTCACAAACAATTTTTCCCATATTATTAAAAACGCGACCACGTCCAGGCAATTGTGGGAATTTAATGCGTATATATATGTTAGCTGCGTGGGAAAATGCAGCAGATAACAAGTAGTAACTATATAGTTGTGCGAAGTTCAATGATATCTTTTGTCATCAAATTAGCGTTACATGGACGATTATTTACACTAAGGAAAGAAAAGAAAGATTTATGATTAATTTTAGACATTATTTGTCTTTTTACATTGGTATTCAGGCAAAATATGAAGGGAATTCAAATTGTAGAGGTAAATAATAAACCTTTAAAAATCAAACGTTTGTACCTTTAAATAACGTCCCTCTCGAGAATTTTGCACTCATACGGAGACGTCACTTGCCAGTGGAGAGCTACAAATTTTGAGAATTAAATGAAAATTTTATGAACAGGTCATTTATGTCATAACATTACAAATACACAAACGCAGACAAATCTTACACGTTTTTATACATGTAATTTTCATAGCAATTTTTTTTTAGGTTTTATTATTATTTTTTAAATGAAATCAATGTATTATCCCCCATGAGTCCATAAAAATACAAGAAGTTTAATAGTTTAAACGTCATACAACATATGGAGGTATAATTTTATGTTAGAATTATAACAATATAAACTCTCTCATGTATTATCAATATCGACTATATATTTATAAAAATCAGTCTAATTTTAATGATCTTATGGAAACAGAATAATGAAGTTGTGCTACGTCTTTCAGTTTTATCACGTAGACTTGAACATATACAGAAAAGAACAGCATAGAAAAAAAAATCAATTCTCCCTAAAATCTAATACTCTTACGTCATTGCGCCTACATTTCATTCATAAACGTATAAAATTGCACATACTTCGGCTTAGTGTGCTGATTGAAATGAGGAATACACACTTAACGTAAGTGAGCTCTGTTTTGAAATTAACTAAATGGAAAATTTCTAAATCTTTGGTTTCCCTTTTTCACTACTTCTAAATGTCATATGAATAAGAACTTTATAAAAATAAAACAAAGGATTGTCCTTGTATGTGTTATTTGATGGTCTCACATATGATCAATACACGAAAATACTGTCGAGTGAGTATGACTGGCAATTTTTTGTCACATATAAACGATCGATGACATACAGTACACGTATTTGTATGTTTGTTATCATTACAATGACAATCTATTTACTATTATATATTAAGAAACGGAGACTGTAATTTTTTTTGGTAAATATTTTAAAGAAAATATAAATGTTATCTAGAAAAATTCAGACAGTTTGCTTTTCTGTAGATAAAATGAAGGATACAAGATGTATGACATCACTTTCCAGATGTAGATAAACCATGGCATTCTTTCACAGAAGGCAGATAATTGGCTCACAGGTTGGTAAAATTGTTCAAAGTAATAATGATTTCACTGAACAAATTTATCTTATATGCAGTTATCAAATAATTTGCTTTAGGTCATTATATTCAAAATCAAAGAGAGGCGAAACCACGTTGAGATAGATGAATTACGAGGAAGAGAAAGAGTTAAGGTCAAGAAAAAATCATCAGAAAAAGGAGTGTGTTGTGTACGATGACAATATTGGTGTAGAAAACAAATGGCACCTGCATACCAAACCTGAAGGGAAATTCACTAGCATAGAAAGTGCGAAGTGTCTGAAGAATGTTGTGGAAAGTTCCCATAGCATAGGATCGTGCAGCATAGATGGCTATGAATCAAAAGGAATTGAGAGAGCATTACGGAAACCAAATGACAAAGACCAAACAAAATGTGAGGACCAAATATTTAAACATACACCAAAGATAGGAAAGAGTGCAAGAGAGTGTCGGTATCATAATGATGGATACCGATGTGCTTGTCTTCACAAGCATGTGGAGAGAATCGAAAGGATTGTTCATAAAATTGAACGAGATGTAAAAAATGTGCCCATCGTATTGCGTAATAAAAATAAAACGGTGTTAAGAAATAAGGGAAAGCAAACATACAATATTTCCTTATCAAAATCAAGATTGTTAGCTACAAGAGAGCAAACACCGAAAGCTGTTGAGAAACATTTCAGTCAATGTGCTGAAAAATACTACTTAAAAACAAAATATACCTTAAGGGTTAGGCATTCCCTCTTGTTAAGAGAAGATAAAGATACAGCTTATCAAATATATAGAAAATACCTCAGAATGCTTCCAATGGCTCTTAGTTACTCACACATTATACAAAATATCAAAGAAAAAGTAATGCAATTGGATCAAAAACCTAATTCAAAAAATCGTTCGGAAAAAGGATATCCCAAATCATATAGAAGTGGTAAACATTCACGATTGCCCAAAAGTCTAAGATTTTTACTTTCTGGAATACATCAAATAGCAAATCAATCCATTTATCTCTACCCAATATTCGGTAATCCAAGAAGCCTTGACGAATTCGTGGAAAGAGAGATTACTCAAAGCAAAGAAAACAATGAACAAAATTCTCAATCGCATTCAATGAATTTGGAGTTAATCAGACTCCGATCATTTCACAACTTTCCTTCTTCAAACTCAGTTTCAACACTGAAACTTGCTCGTCAAGGATTTTATTATTCCGGTGAAAGTGATAAAGTTATTTGTTTTGCTTGTGGGTTTCAAAAGAGCAACTGGCGAAAGGGGGATGATGTACATGCTATTCACCGCACCGCCTCTCCTGCCTGCCCACTTCTGAACTCGTGCTCTACAAGTAATGTGCAAATCAATGGGAATCAAGTAAATGGCTTTGATGACCAATGTATAAGTCGAGAAACAAATTCCCAAGGAGCTGGACATGAAAATTTGCACACTAATAAACCTGCACCCAACACTCTGAAAAACAATGGGGTGGTGCAACATACAGAGAGGAACAGAAACGACTTGCAAAATGGATCCATACAAAACCATTCTACAAGCATAACGCAAAGAGATCAGCTCACAAGAGCAAGGGCTCAACAAGAAAAGATTAATGCATTTATCCGAGAATTAGATCCACTTGGTATAAACTTTGATCGTCCAAAGTACCCCTCGTATGCTGTGTTAGCTGTCAGAATCAGTTCATTCGCAGATTGGCCTTCCAGTATCAATCAGACTCCCAGAGACTTAGCCATGGCAGGGTTTCTGTATGCAGGATACGGGGATTACACTCGATGTTTCTTCTGTGGAGGGGGATTACGGAATTGGGAACCTGGGGATGATCCTTGGGTAGAACATGCTAGATGGTTTCCGAAGTGTGCTTTTCTGAGACAGAACAAAGGGGACGAGTTTGTTGCCTTGGTGCAGATTGAACATCAAGTAAATAGCATGCTAAATTAAATGCCACATTCTTTGCCACATTCTGTATTGTATGTGCTTATTATTTTAACACGATGTTGATTTTGCAAAAGTTAATTGTAATTTTTCATTTTTCAATTGAAGGAGACAACAGAACAATCGAATGGTTGCATTGACGACCATGCGAAAGGATTTGAGAAAACAAAGTCACAAACTCTGAATGCGAAAACAAATTCAGCATTTTTAAGTTTACTGGAAATGGGATATTCAAATGAAAAAATCCAGGAGGCATTTGATCTTTTGAAAGAAACAAAAGGTATTATTTATATAACAGTTCTCATTATGATTTTTAACATCAGTAGCATAAAGATAGTTAATATAGTGGTTCCTTCGTTGGACCAATAAATGGGAAGAACAAATGAGTCCCTGAGTAAAAAAAAATCCCCAGTACATTTCTGCTGGTAAAGAGGAAATGCGATAGCACAACGTTAAACGATTCGAATCTTGAGTTTTAAGTTGCACCCTTGATTAAAGATTATCTCAGCGTCAGATTCCTTTAACTTTTTTAACATGTAACAACGGAACTTTATTACGAAACATACACATTCATTCTGCTTGGGTATGGGTTTATATGAAAAATAAAGTAAAATGCCAGTGGTAAGGTTAATCTTAAATTTGGTTCAAATCAATATATATGTTTATATGCTTCCTTCATCATGTTCATTGCTAATGAAATAAATGCATACTTAAGGCTCATATATATTTTTAATTTTGAAGACGAAGACACAGTCTAGAGAAGCATAATTAAACATTTTTCTTTGTTATATGTTGTCTAAATTTCACTACATTTCACTAGTTTTATTTTTACAACAAATATATACAGATATAATAAGGATGTTTTCTTATTATTATTTTTAAATAAAACTTTGATACAATCTCTAATTTTTATTTAGCTTTTAATAAGCCATTTATTTTCTATTCACAAACACTATTGTACATAGGATTACGGATTATCCACATATTCAATTCCATGATTAGACCTTTAATTATATTCTTTTTTTCCAACAATTTTATAATATGTGTATCAACATTTCAGAGGCAATACATATCAAAGCTGAAGAATTACTAGAAATACTTTTGGATCAAGAGGACAGAAACTTAGGGGACAGGTTACCCTCCTCTGCTTCAGCCTCGTCAGAACTGACACAACATAACACTGAAAAGACAATCAAGGAACGATCTGAAGGAAATATCAAAAATGAAAATGGTGAGTTAGTAAAAATTTTACTGATCAGTAATATATTTTTTCAAGAGAAATTGAATTATTATTTTAAAAAAGGAAAAGAAAGAGTGTCTTCCTTTACTTTTCTTTAAAGATTCTGAGACACGCAATCCAGAAAACAACTTGGATGTCAGTCAATCATTTTCGTCGATGACATTAGAGGGTAAAATTGATACAGTGGAATTAAAAAAATGAGTTAATTGTGAAATCAACCCTGCTAAAGTGATTAATATGATTATGGCTTGAATACAAGCAAAAGGTATTCGATGAAGTCTTTACCATTTTTTATCGTATTATTTAGATACAAAGTCACTCATTGAAGAAAACAGAAAATTAAAGGATCTCCGGGTTTGTAAAATTTGTCTTGAGAACGAGGCTTCTATCGCCATGTTACCTTGTGGTCATCTTTGTTGTTGTCCAGACTGTGCTCCAGCCATGAGGAAATGTCCGATCTGTCGTCAGTTTGTCAAAGGGACGGTTAAAACATGGCTGGTTTGACAATGCTTTGGAATATTTTTAGCCTAATGAAAGCCATACATGTATAACATGTAACCCACGAGACGTGTTATTTAATGATATCTATAATATTTAATATAATAGTATAATATATTTTTTTATTTTTAATTCATAACTAATTTTATTGGAATGATCATGGTTTATTCCATATTTGTGCCAAATTAGTTCGACAAGTCAATTATCTACCTCCATAAAATGTATATTATTTAATGTTTAAATTCACGATGGATGAAATGAAAGTGATGAATGGAAGATAATGCAATGGCATTCAAGATATGCACTACATGCAATGTTACTTGGCGATTGTCTGTTGTTTTTAAAGAACACACAAAAGTATTTAAATACAATTTAATTATTTCATTTACTGTAAACCAACTTTTATTTGCGTGCGAGAAATTTTCGCGATGTTCGTGAGAGCCACTTCGTCGCGAATATTTCTCGCCGTGAACCGGTCCTTAAAGTGTATGTGTTCTATTAATAACAGATCCAAAAAGGCTTTGATCGCGAAAATTAATCATCGCAAACTTCTTTATCTTTTGCAAATCGCGAAATAAAGTCGTCGCGAATAAAAGTTGGTTTGCAGTATTACATATTGAAGGTGTTTTAATGTCAAACTTAAAAGATTTTAATTAATTCACGTGTTCAGCTTAATGTAATTTTGAAAATTGACACTTCCATTTCAATTTATGAGAAGGTTCCTGGTTGTATTCGACTTTAAACAGAAAAAATGTTATTGTCAAAATAAATTTTATTTTAAAATGCTCCATTCAAATTCAAAGATTAGAATTTGACAACTAAACAATTGAAATGTTCAATGAAAATCAGATAATACAGCATTGACTATTTCGATTTACTCAGTATTATTGGACTCCTACAGTTGACATTTTCAACAAAAGAATAACGTCAGCACAATTCTTTACTTCCTGTTTGTACTGATTGATAGACCTCTCATTCAGAAACTTTTGTTTGTTTTATGAATGGACATAATGCGGAAGAGAAGATATAGATATTGAAGCTATTTTTGATACCCCTAGATATAGGAAGTAATCGTATTTCTTAACACTCTCTGTAGTAGGCACTAACTGTAAAATCTCTTATTTCCAATTCAGTTGGGGAATACCATCTCTGTGGATATTTTAATTCATACACTAATCAAAACTTTTAGTCCGCCATTCTTATGCATAAGTACGTTACAATGTAGTCCTGCCTTATGCGAATGTTACTATCAATCACATCTTAAGATTGCCTTAAAATTGTTTTTTTCTTTATTTTGAAAAAAGGTATAATTGATTTCATTACAAAATGATATTGTTTGAATCACAAATAAAAATGTTTTTAAAAAAGACCTAATACTGCGTGTGACCGCCATGTGCATTGACAAATGCTCGACAACTGTGAATTCCCGATATTCAAATTCAAATTTTCAAATGGAAAATTATCATGCAAAGATCTTGACATGCAGTTGTCATCCAATGTCTTATCAGTGTCGGCGAAGGTCAAGAGCACTTTTGATCACTTGAAACTGCTGATACAAGATATCGACACTTCGTTGTAGACATTTAAATTAGGGAATAACTATCTTCAAATTTGGTATTTGCGACCGTTAATGTTGATTAAACGGTAGCAAACTGAGTTTTACCGGCGACGAAAAAGCGGAGCCGGTAAAACGGATGTTTGTGACCGTTTAATCAGCATTAACGGTCGCGAATACCAAATTAGTAGAGTAGTTATTCCCATTCTAATGCAATCTATGCATTTTGTTTGTTGTTTACGTCTTATTTTGATGAATTTTATTACATGAAATACGTCACGGAGCATTGTGTTTTTGCTTCGCTCTATTATGACGTCACAATGAAAAAGCTTTCACGCTCATCAATGTTCGTTTTACTGCTTCAAACATCAGTGCATTGGCCAATCAAAAAGTGTTTTACAAAACTATTGGATTAGAATTGTTTTTCTTTAAGTGTGGTTTTATGCATAAATAACGTGGATTCAAATGTACAAATAGTAAAAGAAACAGAGAATATTATACATTTATTGCCTTATAGTGAGAAAAATATGAAAACTTATTCAGTCAAGAAAAATCATATTCCCCGAGGGCTTCGCCCGAGGGGAATATGATATTTCTTGGCTGTATAAGTCTTCATGTTTCCCGAACATTCATGCCAAGAATTGTAATATAACCGAAACAAGCAAATCCTTTGAAATAAACTTTCAAATTCGGCATCGCTCTCAAATTCACTTACATTTTTAACGTAAAGTTACCAAAACCCTTTTGTCAACAATCATCAATTATCATCAATTTTAAGACGTAAACCTGGCTATTGTGACGTTTACTACTCTCGGGAGTTTTCGTTTGACGAGAACTATAATATTGCGGGAAAATACACTCGGTGTTCCGAAAAGGTGGAATATGATGAAACGCGTGTCGACGGCCGTGAAATATGAACTTTTACGGCCAAATCACGTGATAACCTAGAACCAATCAAATAACGCTTTGGGCATAATATTTATGAGGAGGTATAATAATTTACAATTACGGACTCTTTTGGTATTGAATATTGATATTTATGTGGTGAATCACAAACTACATTCAACATTAAAGAGTTTATAATTGTTTTATGATATAGTCCAGATTTGAATAAATAAAGCATTGAAAACAAAAAGCCCAAATTTCAGATTCCAATCTCTGTGATTTCTTTTTCAATTTTAAAATGTATTAAAAAAAATTTCAATGAGTTTGTCTTATATTTTTCTTGCACAGGTTCATAGCTGACAGCGGCCGTTGCAACCTTGCTTGAGGCGTTGATTGTGACGTCACAATGCATGAAGAACAAAACAGAATTTCAAATTGTTTTCATCTTGTTTCACAAATAAAAGGTCAAACAAATCTTTTGCATTACAATGCTGCACGCGCACTGACCCACAGGTGAATAGGTAAATGACTAAATAAGGCCTCAAATCCGGTGAATATGTAGTTTTATGAAATGTTCACGTTTGTACATGTATAGATTATATAGGGACTACAAATAAACTATATAATAATGTAAAATATTGCTTTTGTTCTGCTGCACCCCGATTGCGAGTTTTAAAAAGATAACTTTTATAATCTATTATTTAACACTGATGCACACGTAGTTGCAACATATAATCTGTAACTTTTATAATGAAATTATTTGTTCTGTGAGTTAATCGTACGGAAAACATGCAAGAAATAGTTAAAGTAAAAGGCGAATTAGATGGCCAAGCTAGTGAGTATCTATAATCTATCCGTTGTTATCGTGGAGACAATAACCTTGTCAGAAAATACAAAATATCATTCAGTTACATGTTGACTCATGTTTATTTATTTTTTTTTTTATTTTTTTTACAAACTGTTCAGCTATTATGTGCATATCTAACTGTCGAAGATTTTTTTCTTTTATTTCCCTATTTGTGAGAAGGAGCACACGACGGATATGACCGGTCGACAGGGGATTTTCACTCCTCCAAGGCATCTGATCCCACTTCTGATGTTTTAGAGGTCTGTGTTTGTGCTGCTCCATTTTTTTTTTTATCTTTTAATGGACTCTTGAACTTGCAATTGAATCTTGTTTCGTGATCCTCATATATTTCATCACATAAATTTGATATTTTCACTATGTATAAAATAACCAAAAAATGTTAATAAAGATAATAACCGGATCAACATATGGTTGCCAAATACAGGATGCTTATTGGAAGCAGTTTCCAAACTTGTTCACGTTCCACCTTTTCACATAGGGTGTTTGAGAATTATTCAACTACACAATGACAGTAAAGTTGACAATTATTAAATTCTGAGAATCTTACGCAATCTATCTTCTTTGTAAACTACACTTCATTTAAACATAAACAAATTTGCAATTTAATATCATTTAAAGTTTGAAAAGATATGCACAGATCTGTAATTAGGCTGGAAATAAAGAACAAATTCTCAGAAAGCACTGATCTATAATAATGTTCATTTACTTATAATTCGCAATCGGTTCCACAGAAGAGGGATTTAAACTCTAAACTTAAATCATTGCAATCCACAAATTAATGTGTTCTGAGAAAGAAATATTTGATACAATAAAGAACATATTTTTTATGAAATCTTTGTAGGAAATCTGCTGTCTATTTATTTTCCAAGTAGTTGACACACTTAGATAACAGATTAAAACTCTACCTTCGATGTAGTTCGAAGAAAAGCAATGAAATTCGATCTAAAGCAGTACAGATTTTACTTAGAATCTCAGCTAATTATAATAAACCCTGACACATCTTCACAAGGAAAAACCTTTAAAGATGTCAATTAAATGCCAAGATCTAGCACAGCGATATAATTTTTTTTTATGCAACACCACTTGTATAAATTTATATCTAACTTAAAATTTATGCTTATTCATTATCACGAAATTTTTAAAATTATTTCATAAAATTGTCAAAATTTTGACCTTCTTTGAAGATATATTGCATAATTATTTAAAAAGAAATACATTGTTTGATCTAAACTCAAATTTAACAGCGTCATGATATTCAAATCATAATGACAGATAAGAAACAATTCTTATGAATTTTTCTTAATTTGATTATTTTCCTTAAATGGTATTGCTGATTTAAAAAAAAATAACGAGAAGAACGAAATTGTCCATGAGATATCGATGGCCCTTAATTAAAAATAATACATCCTTTTTTATACTGTCAAAATTAACTAGTTTAGTGTAATTAAAATAAGGCAAAAGAAAGAAAATATATAGTAATGCTTGTCTAGACAGTCAGCTATGGAATGCCCTTACAGAATTAAGTATTTTTTCTCGTCGTCATCTTCGAATTTAAACATCGAGAAAACTTTATATGAAGCCTGAAAATATGTAATTATATCGTCAGCAATGTCGAAAGCAGTTTTTACGATGAGTTTTTATAAGTTTCTGTAACAATTGTTTCTGACAATTTTAGTTGAATTTTATCGATATTCATCTCGAATATGTTTCTTTATGGCAGAAGTATTCCTATGCTGCATGTTAAGGCCTCAAAGTGAAATAATTTTAATAATTTTAAAAATTCCTAATTGGAATTCTAAGAATTAAACGTTCTTTTTAAAGAATTTATCAATGTGTAAACCCATGCCTTTTTTACTCACAAACTTTACATAAAAGTTTGTTTAAACTTTGACGAGAAAATGAAATGAAATCACTTATAAGCCGCCAAAAAATACAATGTATCTTTATTTCAAATTTAGTCCTAAACATGCCCTTTTCATATTCTAGAAATTTGTGAAAGAACAAGTAATTACCTTTTTTTTTAATCTAATTTAATATTATTAATGCGGTAATTTATAAGGAAATGAACAAGTAATGAAAATTATCTCAGTAATCTTATCAACACTAAGGATACTATTTACACATATCAAGTTATGTATTAATAATATAATTTCTATACAGCCTCAATATGTGAAATATTTTATATTGAGAATATATAAATAGGATAAGGGCTTATCAACATAATAAATTCCATGATAAGACTTTGAGGACCGTTATATTTTATTTTTTCAGCAATATTATTATGGTTATCAACATTTCAGAGGCATTAGATATGAAAGCTGAAGAGTTACTAAAAATCCTTTTGGATCAAGAGGACAGAAACTCGGGGGAAACGTTACTCTCCTCTGCTTTAGCATCGTCAGAACTGACACCAAACAACATTGAAAAGATACACAGGGAACGATCTTATGTAAACTTGAATAATGGAAATGATAAGTTATATTTATACTGATCAGTAATGTAATTTCCAAGAGAAATTGATTTATTTGTTTAAAAAATTGGAAAGAGAGAGTGTCCTTTTCTTTTTAGATCTTGAGACACGTATTCCAGAAAACAAATGGGATGTCAGTCAATCATTTTCTTCGATGACACTAGAAGGTAAAATTAATCACATGGAATTATAAAGAGGGCTTAATTCACAAATCAATCAAGCTAAATTGTTTCACATATAACGTGAATACAAACAAAGATAATTTTATTTGTAGAGTTTTAACCATTACGTTATCAGTTAGATACAACATCACTTATTGAAGGAAACAGAAAACTAAAGGATCTCCGGTTTTGTAAAATTTGTCTTGAGAACGAGGCTTCTATCGCCATGTTACCTTGTGGATATCTCTGTTGTTGTCCAGACTGTGCTCCGGCCATGAGGAAATGTCCGATCTGTCGGCAGTTTGTCAAGGGAACCATTAAAATATGGCTGGTCTGATAATTGTTTGTAAGATTTATAACTATAGAAAAATATACATGTAACGAACCTACGCTGTATTTAATTAAATGTTAAAGTACATTTAAAGCACATGAATTTATTTTCAATTCGTGAGCAATTTTATTGCAATTAGAGATCATTATTTTTTTTCTATTTGTGCCAAATTAGTTTGATAAGTCAATCTGTCTACTTCTTTAAACATTATATTCCTATGAAGAACTGATCATAAGATTTTATTTCACGTTTAACTCACGATGGACAGAATGACAACTGGTGATTTGAAGATAATGCAATGGCATTCAGGAAATGTATAACATGCAATGAAATTTGACGATTACTTATATTCAATTTAATTCTGTCTTTGATTACATGTTCAAGTCACCCGAATGCTGAAAATTGAATTTTGCATATCAAATTGTGAGAAAATGTCAAGCTGTTTTTGACGTTTATGCATTTAAGGAAGTTCTAAACACTAACAAAAAGCGTTCTTTGGACTTGGGAAAAAATATATCATATAAAGGTGTGCATGTTAAAACCGTTAACGTTAATGTTAATTCATTTTCAACATAGGTATTTCCCTTAATTCTGCATAAAAATGTTCAAAGACAACGGATTATGGGTGATCAAAAACACTGTTGTTTACTTACACTTGGAAAATTTATCTTAACGATGAATTCAATAATTTTATTATTCTTGGTCCATCATTATGCTACGCACTTTTTAGTCTGTTACAATCATTAACTGTTATTATTCATTATTTCTATCTCACTTCTAAGAGGATATCACTTTAACATCATAAATCTACTTAATGATTAGAACTCTTTCGTGTGCAGTGTTGAGAGCTTCCTTAACCAGAAAAAATACCATAGTAAAAATACTCATTAGAATTCAAATGTTAGAATCCGAAACTAAATAACAGAAGCAATCAATAAAAAAATAATTAAATTTCATTGGGCAGTTTCGATTTACTATCGGACTCACGCAGATGGACAATGATAACAAAAGAATAACGTCAACAAAATGCTTTACTTCCTGATTGTGTTGATTAAAATACAAAATTCAAAATATCTTGTTGATTTATATGAATGAAAGAATGCGGAAGGGTAGATATAGAGTTAAAATACCCCCTACAACTAGGAAGTATTGTATTTCTAAATATTTCTTGTAGTAGGCACCAACTTAAAAATATCTTATTTCAAATACAATTAGGGAATCTCACCTCATTGGATACTTATCAAATCTTCAAAACCGCCTTACATTTGTGCATTTTACAGTGGAGGCACAGATCTGTATAATGATTTCAGCTTAAAAATAATAATTAATATTTCCAGGGAGAACATTCATAAACTTTTTATCAAAGTTGATCAATTTAAAATTCAACGTTTGTTTAAAGAGTCAAAACTTGAAACACACGGAGATTACGAACTGTATTCAAGATCAAAAGTTCACAAAACAATACAAAACAGGAGCAGAGCAAAAACATGCAAACCTTAAAAACATTAAAGGCGGGAACAGGCGCCATGGAGGATCGAACGTTCCAACAGCCGACCTGTCACACCCGCTGCGTGCTCCTTGTCACTATTGGAAAATAACAATAAAAACTTTGAAAATTCGTGAATTAAGAATGTTTAACTAGTTATGTATGTATCATTTTAGATTTCATGGTGTACATGAATTTGTGGGTCCTTTAATACCTCGAAAACAACGAAAGTTAAACCCCAACAAAAGTTTTTGATTGCAAATTAAATATTACACCTTAAAGTCATGTTCATACTAGTGACAATCTGAATGAAATTTGAACCATGAAGGTTAATAAAGTTTCTAAAACTATGAGTCCATGCAAGATAGATACTTAACTAATATAAATTGTAATTCTGTTTTTCACTTGTGTGTAACTACATATAATCACATATGGATCTGTTATCAAAGGCTGTTGATGTATTTTCCCAATGTTGTACACCCCTCCTTTCATTAAATTACATAAATTATGGCCATTGAATAACACATATTGACCAGCTAATGGATACTTTAAATTCTGTGACAGAAACAGCTAGTTTGTCAAAATGTGCAGCTGTTGAAAGCAGGAAACTTCATATGACTTCCAAGGCCTTCCGCATGCGGGAAGCTATTGAAACTTTTGAAATGAAAATATGAACTTTATAATGTTTTGCAATGTTTCCGTGCAGGTATGGATTTATCTACATCATTTCACGTGCTTTGAGAGGTTCTATACGTAACACATACTGTTGAAGTATTGTGCAATATCATATTCAATTTAATAAAACCATATTGTTAACATTACTATAAGGAGAGGACGTTTTTAAAAACTTGTGTCCAATCCTTTTTTGTTATTTACACCTAAACAATAAAATATTTTCAAACCAACATTTCTATGAAATTATCTGTACGACAGACAGTATCGTGTGACTTGCATATTCGAAGTATTTTTACCTATAACGCCAGTAAAATTAATTGCATTTTTTAATTTTTGAATATTAACTATATCATGGTCTGTACTGTAGATCATTTTTTATTCGCGAGAACTTTATTTTATTTTCGCGTTATTACGCGAGACAGTGTGCTCGCGAAAATTTAATTCTCGTTTTTAATAGTATTCTTTAAGATTATATAAAGCAATAACCACGATTCCTAAAAATTTTGTCTCGCTAATCAAGAGTCATGACTATCTCGCGAAAATAAGGTGTCGCGAAAATTAAGTGATCTACATAAAATATTATCGGACACGTTTGCCAGTGCAGGCTGTATGAGGAAGATATCATTTTTGTTGCAATTGGTTTATCACGTCATTAGACAAGTGAAAAGTGTCACTTTCACGAAGATCTCAACTACTGAACATACAAATGCTAACTTTGTGCGAAACACTTCCTGGTGGTCTTAATTTGCAGCTCTCCGCTGGCAAGTGGTAGCGTCTCAGTGCAACTCAAGAGGGACGTTCAAATAATCAACAACAGGTACCGTACTGAATTGATAGAAAATAGATGTCTCCTTTCTTGTTAACATTATGGTAATCCGACAACAAAGCACTATGATAAACGTGATGACTGTAACTTTTAAATTGTCAATCTTCCTTACTTATGCAGCAAAATGGAGTAATATACCTTCATCATCAGCGTTGATTCGATACTCAAATGCATACTCTACGTTTGTACAATTTTCTAAATAGGTAAATTATTCGAACAAAGTGACCAAATAAGAACATCAGAAGCCTCGATTAAAGTCATTATTTCGTAATTTCTGTGCTCACGTAAAAACACAATCTCGAACGGTTCAATGAAGGGTTTTATTAAATTTGTGAAAGTGACACTGTGTGTGTGAGGAGAGCAGGAGCACTCTGTCTTTTTTCTGAAAGAAATCCATATCAATTACAATGTACTGCATTATATTTCTTTGTTCGAAGGAATTTTTGTTGCATCAGCAGGTAAATGCAGAAGGCATTTAAAAAAGTTTAGAGGATATTATCGTTTATTTTTTCTTTGTAGGTACGCCAGCATTCCTTAGTTTGATTTTAATCTAAACCGTCAAAAGTACATCGTTTAAACCTATTGAATATCAATGGAATTCGGTTACAATTATCTGCAGCTATAGCCTGTAAAGGTGTTGAAAGGATGAATGAATTTTTTAAAAGACAATTTCTACATATTTTCAGTAACTCAAATCCTATTCTTCACTATACAATACCCTCAAAGCGTGTCATTTGCCATCTTTAAGGATGAGCTAATACTAAAATTAATTTTTAGGGTCATTGTCTATAGGTTCTGTAGTATTATTTGTAAAACATACATTTACTCTGTATTGGGTAACACACAGACAGTTCCAAAAGCCATTTTATAATTGCGAATCTTACAAAATATTTATCAAAAGTTAACCAAATTTCATACACTCATTTCAGTACCTGCTTTGATAAAAGCTGTCTTACATGTACTTGTATTCAATTTAGTATAAGTCGATTTTTAAAAGGGAGTTGGACTTGGGGGTGGGGGTGAGAGAGAAATTCGTGATTTGAATGTCCAATAAGACCGGCTCACATGCCTTTGCTTGTAGGGGCTAAAGTATTGATTTCTCTCACATCTGGGACCACATAAGGAAAGGCAGAAGGTGGGCAGAGAAAGAGCTTTGTTACTAATTGTAAAACATGTGTTGCAATGTAGGTATATATGTGCATTTTATTGTAACCACTCCTAAAATTTTTTCTCAAAGAATATCAATGGGAATTTGTTTTCAATTCAAAGTACAAGCAATAAAATATTTTGTGGGCGGACATGATTTGGATACGTACCGTTAAAGTATAGATTCAGTGTGCATACAATAACGTCCATGAATAGATCTATTACATGGTATATTCAAAATTGATTGCCATACCTAATATTTGCGTCATAAACCTACGAATTAACAAGCTTTATTTATTTATTTTTTTTTTCAAGACGATTCCTATATATTTTCAGGGATTTAAATGGTGATCCTAAAAGATAAATAATGGGATATCATCCTTTCAGTTAACATGTACTTTGTTTGTTTGATTTTGAAATTTGATCTCAAAAATGTTTCACTCTCCGACGACGTCGTATTCGTGCCACATTGTACGATTATCTGAATCGTTCAAACGATTTAAAAATTGTACGAACAATTTTAATTTTTTTTTTCTACATTGTCAATATGGCACGAATACGCCGTCGTAATATTGGTTATATAGAGAATTTTTTAAAAAGTTTGTACGATTTTTAAAAACGTTTGAACAATTTAAAAAAAAATGATTGTACGATTTAGAAAATCATTTTTACGATTTAAAAAAAAATTGATTGTAGAATTTTTATTTCTTGTTATTACACTTGGAAGAAGCGTAGAAGAAAACTTCGCATAATTAGGACAACGTATCCACACATAGTTTCAATAAATGACACAATGAATGACAGAAAAATTGACCAAGGGATATTTCAAGATGGGTTTCACTTTTCGGACATTGCACAGATCCGTTCGCAAACTCACCAAGTCTTTGTAAGGGAACGAATGGAAAAGGACAAAAGCTAAGTTGGGACTGTTCAGACGTAAGACAAAATCCGAAATAGGGGATGTAGCTCTTCTCATTGAGAACACATGTGGGTCATGTGGTCAAATGCATAGATATAGGTGATTGTACTGGAAAGCTTTTATGACAGGATTTACCGTTTCTCAAGAAGATATCCCACGTCTTATTTCTATGCAAGATCTGTAATTATAGCATTGCAACAATATTATATATATATATATATATATATATATATATATATATATATATATATATATATATATATATATATATATATATATATATATCTATATATATATATATGCTTGTGGTTTTTTTCCAGTACGCTTCTGTTTTGAATCAGAACAAAAATCGTACAAACGATTTTCTAAATCGTACAAACGACTTTCTTTATCGTACAAACGATTTTCAATATAATACAAACTACACTGTATGTTAAAAATCAATTGTTTCAGCATCTACTGTGACATGGGACCTAGTTTTATGCAGTCTCATCTGAAGAAACACTTACAGTCTCCGCATCTTACAGTTTGATTTGAACCCACGAGGTAAGGACTAGCTCTCTACTCCGCAACTTTAGAGTAGACACTCTACTAAATCTGCACATTTTTGGCGATACCTGATATATATTGAGCAAACACAATGACTTTTTTTCTAGTTTCATAAATAAAGCATTGTTAAAAATTACGCATTATTGTCACTTGGCAATATCCTAATAACACACAGTTAGTATGTCAGGAATCAGGAATAAGGAATCAGGTTTCTGGGGTTGGGTTTCACAAAATTATCATAAGACAATCTTATGACTAAAACACCTGACAATATGACGACTTTCATAAGATATCTCAATGCTGTTTCTAAAAATAATCTTAGATATGAATGGTCTCAAGATAAGTCATAAGATATTTAAAATGCTGTAGAGTGCTCAAGGTCATTTGCTTGCATTTATGCTTTCAAATTTTTAAAAGACGTATATCTTTAATAATGTTGTAGAAGTTTTTGTCCACAGAAATATATTTTAGGTAGATCAACAATAATGTATCAATCTGTTTTCCTGTCTTTAAACAGGTACATATTACAAATGAGTGTTAATGGATCATTGTCTAAATTACATTGAATCCAGAAACTGCATACTTAAAGGATATAATAATGATTAACGTTTGAATAGATGAATTTGTTAAGAAAATTTAAAGTTACATTCTATTGAAAAGATGTGAAATACCATATTACTTTAAATTTGAACAACCAAAGCTACAGTACGATACACAACCGATTTTTACTGCTGCTGAATTAACCCTATTTTCCGAAAATTCAAACGCATCTTTTAATTTAAGAGGAAAACACTTGGCTTTAAGAAGGCTAGGAGGCCGTGGCCATTTTTAGACTATTTTTATCTCCTTTAAAAGAAGAGCTTCACATAAAGATATACCAAAATGATCAAATTTTAAAACTAATATGTATGAAATTTTCTTTGTCAAATGACAGCTGACAGCTAAAGATATTATATCTTAAAATTTAAGTTATATCTGGTGGTTATTTTTTTGTAAATTTGTTGACCCCCAGCCTCCTTAAGACCATTCGAAGTAAATACTAAATACAGCAGATTACGCACAGGAATTTCATTAACTTTCAGCACTGTTCAGTTTTTTTTCTTGATATTTGTAACTTACGTACGACGTCATGTGACGTCAGAGTCTAGACGCACCAAAAGTCACGTGCGATTTGACGAGCCCGATCTGAATCAAAACAATAGAAGAGTTTGCGCTCGCTCTAACGGTCGCACCGTCAACATATTATAAAGCATTGTTGGAAATTACGCATTATTGTCAACTTGGCATCCTTATAACATTATTAGTATATTAGATATCACATAACATTATTAGTATATTAGATATCATAAATCAGGTTTCTGGGGTTCGGTTTCACAAAATTATCATAAGAAAATCTTATGACTACAATATCTGACAGTATGACGACTATCATTCCCCATTTCAAAAAGGTGAGTTATTTCCTCGGAAGAGAACTCTTTTATTGTGTTTAATACACATGCGCTATAAATAAAGTCATTTCTGCGGACGTTCTTGATGTACATGTAAACATGTTCATGGTGAAATGCCTCTCATATGGAAAAATGTTATTGTGTTTTTGAATAAAAAGAAATATTAACTGATTCGTATTTTTTTTAATTGCCCACTCATAGTCTCTTTCTGGATTTGTATTTATCTTTATAGTAGTATAATAAGGCGCTTTTTAACCCCCACCCCCGTTCTTACAACAAAACCCCGAAACAAATTACTGATAAAATGCTGATACATATTCGAATAGGCCTATTGATTTTTTAAAAACAAAAGCTTATTTTCGGTAGTGGATGTTCTGCAGACGGATCGTCATAATTTACAAAATGTGCAAAACAAATATAAGAATTTTTAGTTATCAAGTTTTTACGAATTAATCTGGCCTGCTGCAGCCGTATTTTCTTCTCTGCATCACAAGAAATGTTTTGGACACTGATGACATGTCCATCTACAGTTTTACCTCTGAAATTGCTGCATATACAGCAGTAGTTTGTCTTCCGCGACCAATATCAAGAAACTGCGCTTTTGCTCGATTGTATGTCATAACATAGAACTTTTACTTACAAGAACACATTTGGTGACAATTAAAGGCCTATTTCATTTGAAGTAACCGTGTTTCCAGAATTTTTTATTTGTAAAATAATTGATTCACTGTATAATATTAAACCTTTGAATGGAATTCTAAATGAATAATTTAATCTCATGAGCTCATGTAACGACGAAAGATATTTCAATGCTGTTTCAAAAAATTTTAGACATGAAAAGTCTCAATAAAAGTCATAGGAAATTTCAAATGCTGTAGAGCGCTCAAGATCATTTGCTTGCATTTTCTCTTTTCTTTATTCTTATCAGGTAATAGTGTATCTTTAATAACTGTTGTAGAAGTTTTTTCAAGAAAGACATTTTTGGTCATCTTTCTACTTTCTCTTTGCCGACTGCAATTATTTTTGAAAAACCGAGGGGTATTTGTTTCTCTTTCGGAGCAACAGCACATTCCAACTTGTGGAGCTAATTTAAGAAAATTGATTAGTCGGATAGAAGTAGTTTTTGTATATTATTTTCTGAATAAATAATTCTAGAAATTCATGAAAATTTTCTTGATCCATCTTCAAAGAGAATTGGGAATTATAAATGAAAAATGCTAATTATTGCCATTTGCTTTATAAAATAACTGACAATTTTCACTTGCCGTTTACTATATATTTAACGTATTAAAACATGTTCTCTACTCTCAATAAGAGATACACATACATAAAAGAAGAATATTTTTTTCTTTGATTTATTGATCAAACTTTCTCAGGACATATACATACGATTTGTAATAAAAATGTACTTTAAATATTTAAATGATTATTTCTCCATTTTTTTAAATTAAAAAATATCTATATATAGGCGCATTTATATTTTAAAACCCTTCAATCGCAAATGAAAATGGCTGCATATGTTTCTGAGAAAGTTGCCTATAATCACTTTTGTTTTAATCTTACTTTTTTGATTTATCACGGTCTCCTTTGAAATATATTAATGCCATATTCACTCATCCATATAATACACACTATTTAAAGAAATTGAAAAACACCTAATTCCAAAATTAACACAATAAGCTATAATTTCATTTTCGAAAATAAACCTCGCTATCAGGTTTATTAATCTTTAAAATTTTTAAATTCATTTTCGTAAAATAGAGAGATTACCCGATGAATTGAATAAAACGAAAATGAAAGAAGAAAAGCACATAGCATAAAATGTGCGCCAAAAATTTAACTAAAGCACTTATTATACTGTCTAAATGAAAGAGGGACTTTTGGTTTCCACAGCTACGAATATTCTTTTTATAAAACGTGCTTTTTTAAAATTCCGACAACCCAAAGTATCCGTCAATTTCCAAGAGGTCGTGTCATATTCATCATTATATCTAGGTAAAAACTGCAAGAGGATTTAACAATTAATAATTCTCTGTAAGTACTTCTGTTTACACATGTTACTTAATTTATTATTTAACATTAATGATCTTCACTTCACCATTAAAGTGATACTGTAAATCAGGTTAATATCGCGGTCTGAAAAGATTGCGATTTGTTCAATTTTCAGCAATTCGCGGAGAAGAAAAAAAACATACATTTTTTAACAGTACTTGTAAACATTTTTCTTTAGGTGTATATTGTGTGAACTGTTCTTTTCAGTCTCTTACGAAAGTCGGTTTATGTATATCGGACATATAAGACAGGAAAGGCAAGTCGATATATTGTGTCAATTTTGAGCCCGATTAAATAATAACGAAACATCGGACCGATCCCGATTTGAAGTCAAAATCATGTTACGCATTCAGAATCTTTTTTTTTTATTTCCGAGTCCAAATGAAAAATTAATATAGTTGTCATATATTGTTGAACTTTTAATCATATAATTGAAATTAATTAATTGTCTTTAACCTGTTTACTTCGCAAGTGCCCTGATTAAAGGTAATGACTGAGTGATATGCACGGATGAAATATACAAGCTTGTTTAATTAAATAATTACATTGCACGTCTACTCTAGATGGCAAAACTACCGTTATCGTGAGCAATAGAAATTAATTAAACAATTAATAAGCTTTACAAAACACCAACAACTATACGTGTTTGTATACACTATCATAATTATAATGACAGTCTACATCTAAACACAGATGATAATAAAATTTCAGTTTATTCTTATAAATCTTTTCAAGAATTATTCACTGTATGTTGAATTCGCGGAATTTCTTTTCCTGCGAATATAGCGAATATTAACTCCGCGAGTTAATTTCCTGCTGTACAGTACAACTTTTGCATAATCAGGCACATACAGCAATCTTTTTTAAGTGGAATTTCTAGCTAGCTCATAAAATCCTACTTGTTAAAAGTTAAGAGTTCCAAATAAATTAATGATTGACACCCAATATGAAAAATTATGAGTAATTTTTTTTTGGGGGGGGAAACAGTAAAAAAAGAAAGAAAACCACCCATAGGGGACATACTGCTCTAAAATACATATACCCATTTGAAATTATAGGCCTAATTTCTAAGCATTTCAAAAAGGATGATAAGACCTTGCATTTTGAATTGACGTTTCAAGAAGTTTCTTATTTTCACAAATATCCTTTTATGAATATCAAAGTTTAGTAATAAAAAATCATTGTTTATTATGTATCTGCTGCCATTAACCGAATAATTTAGAAGGATTAATCGATTTAACACTATACACACAGCATACACTTTTCCATGGGTGCTTTCCACAGATATTTTATACGTATCACCTATATATAGTTTGCTCTGTATATGTCAGATGTATCAAACAACTTCACTGTCTGTATACAATGCAGCTTTAATGCTTTGGAAGAAATTATTCAGAACTGTTAAAGTTACATATACTTATTTGAACATATTATGTTCTTGGATGTATAACTTGTTACTCATAATTGTTTTTAAATGTAAAATTTTAAGTGCTGTCGTTTTAAAATCATGCCGAACAAATACAAATAACAATAACAAAGACAGATTTAGGAAGTAGATAAATGTGTCACAAGGCTTATTCATTACCAGTAATCAAAAACTAGGAAACTAGTGGTGGTTTACCTATATTTGTTTGATAATTTTAAACGTGATTGTCCCGTGCAGACGTAACGTACCTAAAATATGAGGATCATTGGTCACAACCATAATAAAAATTACGCCGTGTCTTGAAGTTCGTCCAAATAAAGTAATAAATATAGAAATAAAAATTAAAAGGGTTCTTTAGCAAAAAGCGTCTTTTTATACCCTGTATGGTGTATATATAAATCTAGAAAAACAATTTCTAAAGCAATCAGTAAATTTACGTCAGTCGTAGAGGGGTTTTTGTACGGTGCAAAGTAAGTAAGTTGAATTATTTATGTTCAAATATTCCATTGTTCAAATGATAAAACGAATTTCTTATAGCCAAACAGAAATGATTTCATTTTTTTCTCTCAAGAAATTTAAATTATACCGTTGTCGTCGTATTCCAAGGTTTCTATAAAAAGGAGGGACCGGAAAAGATCTATGTAATAATAACCAAAATAACCATGCTATATGTATATTTATGATGAAAAATGGCGCCACTTTTAATACTTAGAATGCCATCGCCTCTGGTTTACAACATGATCCAAATTCAATTGTTGGAAAGTTGTTGCTTGATGTTCAAGTTATCCATAAGGCCAATGGGCCTCTTATCATTTCTAAAACATCTGACTGACTGAACATATCAACTACCATAATATGAATCAATTGCTAATTGAATTAAGGAAAGAAAATGTGAACTTCCATCCCATTATACTCATACAAAAATTTATTTCACATGAATTAAAAAGTCGAATTCGCTGTTTAAAATGGCACATTTTAGATCAATCTATGATCAAAGTTTTATCAATTAATGAGTCTAAACAGGATTGTTTTTTTTTAGTGTTCAGCTTATCAGTAGTGCAGTATATAAATAATGTAATTTGTTAGAAATGTCTTTACAGTATATGCTAAAATCAAACCGAGCATCTTTAAATTCCATGTGACCAGCGCTGAAAGTAATACTCGACATGTAAATTACAATGAAATTTCTTAAGTGACGAAAATAAATTTTTTTAATCGTGGTATCTGCACGTAGTTACGAAAGCGTATTAGTGTTACTTGGACACTTCACTTTTTTTTAATTTCTACACTTTAAAGTGTAAATTTTACACATTAATCTTTAAATTTTACACTTAACACTTTAAAGTGTAAATTTTACACTTTAATCTATAAATTTTACACATTAATCTGTAAATTTAACACTTTAATCTGTAAATTTTACACATTAATCTGTAAAGTTTACACTTTAATCTGTAAAATTTACAAATTAATCTGTAAATTTTACACTTTATTTTGTAAAATTTACACTATAATCTGTAAATTTTACACTTTATTTTGTAAAATTTACACTATAATCTGTAAATTTTACAGTGTGTAAATTTTACACTTTATTTGTTTATTCACATAGTCAATTGAGCAACTTCACACATTCCAAATAACGCATTTTAAAACCAACAGACCGTTAATCATGCAAGATAATTACGGAAGCGTAATATCAATCTGAACTGCAAATAAAAACAAAAATATTTGAGATATATATTTTTTTACTTTTCGTTACACTATAGTAAAACTAAAGAAACACATGTATATATACTGAAACAAAAGCAGATCCCTGATTTCTTATGCTGGGGAAAATTTCAAGACCCATGAGGAAATAGTCCATCCTTGTTTTTCATATACTAAAAAACAAGTACGAGTACATGTAAAATAAAAATATACAAATAATTGTAAACATCTCAGTTTAATACTTTTTCTCATGTATCAGAGGTAAAACATCACAAATCGACCGTTCGATCATAACCTATTGCAGTTCAGGTTGTTCAAAATAAAGTGTAAATTTTACACTGTAAAGTGTAAAATTTACATTTTAAAGTATAAAATTTACAGATTATTATGTAAATTTTACAGATTAAAGTGTAGAATTCACAGATTAATGTGTAAATTTTACAGATTTAAGTGTAAATTTTACAGATTAATGTGTAAAATTTACAGATTAAAGTGTAAAATTTACACTTTAAATTGTAGAAATTAAAAAAAAATTGAAGTGTCCAAGTGGCACTAATACGCTTTAGTAGATATCAAATCAAAACTAATTAAATGATGTGAAGACTGCTTTGAACCGATATTGAATCGAAGCCATGCAGACATCCTTTAATTCTAAAAGCAAAGAACAATACAATGAACTTAAGATAAAATCTGACATGTCATGTATAAAACAGTCCTCAGTATATGAGAGTAAAATGAATTACATATTAAAAATACACATGTACACTGTGTATATGCCTAAGGCATTATCTGAATAATTGATATACAAGTCAGGTACTTTAATCTTAAGGCTGTATTTTTTCTTTTGCAACATGATGACTAGGGATGGAATTGTCTGTTTTGGACCACCGTTTTGGATGTTATGGAAAGTAAATACACGAAAATTAAGCAAATACATTTTGTGCGCTTTTTGATATCTCTTTTGACTTTCCATTTTTCAATTCAAACTTGACTATTATCTAATCATGTTTGCCTCTGTGTCAGTTATCAACGTATTACTAGTCAAAGATTAATGCGTTCTCAATGTATTTAAAGAATAGAAATTTAACAATATTTCCTAAACAATATGACCTTCATTTACTTTGCTGTTAAAATGTGTTGTTATGATGTAATTTTGAGTGATTTCAACCCCATAAGACTAAAATAAAGTATAAAATTTCTTTTTCTGAATAATAAGTATTATTAGCGTTCAGGAAAGCAAGATTGTACATGTACATGTCGACAATTATGTAATTTTGCACGTTAATATTAAGAGCTTGAAAATAGTTCCTCTATGATAAATATGAATAAAAGTTTAAAAATATTCTTTTTCTCTATCCTCAAAATAGTAAATGGCAATCAAGCAAAAAAAAAAATTTAAAATAGAATTAGCAGCTCATATAACTATAAGTTTTTTCTTCCTTATAGATTATAAAATACAGCTTCAGTGAAGGATCGGATGACAAAACAATCGACCACTTCTTAAGGCTTTTAAAATGGTACTTCCTGATCAAAATTAATGTTAATTGAGATTTTCCTATCTTTAAAAACACATTTCCGTCTTTCCGAGGATCCCTTAATTCTTTTTTTTTAAAATCATACAAAGAGTTAGATTCAGTCGGTAGCCAGCTGTTGTTCTTCAAATTATGCAAGCATTAAAAAAATGGGAAAACTACAAAGAGATTTGATTTTTTGATTATGAAACAAGGCCTATTATGTATATTTATATCAATTTATTACAGAAGGCTTTTGAGCATCAAGAACAAATCAAATCTATTTTATTTATTGATGCTTTTTTCTTGAGAAAAAGATTATTTACACAGACGTTTATAAAAGAATTTTTGAAACAACAAGGCCAGATACCCACAATAGGCGATACAACTAAATCTGCAATCCTCAATCAATTCATAAACATGGCTTCGTATTTGTTAGTGTCCAATGTTAGGAAAACCTTTATGAATTTCTGTGAACATTGAGTAAGATTCATTGATGGATTGATTGCTGCTTAACGCCGGGTAACAATATTTCAACCATATTTCGGCAGAAAAAATAAGAAAGTAAGTCATATTTTCCATTGAACTTATATGAAATGGTATTAGGAGTCTTTTAACCTAAAGAAAATGATTGAGTCAAGCACTTATTTTTTCGGCGAATCTGGGTTCCGTGAACACAATAAAGATTGTTTTTCCCTGTTTTGGAACAGAGCACAATGTCTTATATGGCCATTTTCCGATTTAAGGAACACAATTATGTATAGTCAGTTCGCGCAATTCTAGGAACACAATTTCTTAAAAAAAAAAGAATTTTGTTTGAAATAAAAGACCTTAAATAAATATTTATTTTTTTTTATAAAAAAAAATAAATATGCTTACAATGTGGGGAATACTAAGTAATCACTGAAACTATTAGGAAATGATAACATAGGTAAAAATCAATACTTTCGAGGGATCTGATAGAACAAATGATAAATTTTCCCAAATGCATTGGAAAACTAAATAAAAAAAACCAATTTATTTTTTGAAACTTCCATTTAGGAATTCCTTTGCTGAAAATAGGATTTTTAGTAACGAGTATTGAAAAAGAAGTTGCAATATTTTTGTATGGATTGAAATAATCAACGCCTTTTCTCTAGTGCCGTTGTGTAGCTCATTTTAAAATTTTTGAAGGGGGCCACATATTGATCGACAAACACAAATCCAGTTACGTAACAAGCAGATAATCAATATAACCTTTTTAACGTTCGTTTTTATGATATAAAACTCAACATTCCTTCATTTTCCTTTAGCCTACCAATTTTGTTTGTAAAAGTAGCATAAAAACTAGCTGACGTTCACTCTCTAAAATTAAATTCAGCAGATCAATGAATATAAAGCAAATAAAAATTCTTTTGATGATTATGTTAATATTTCATTTTCATTCTGTGATTTTATCGAATTGTATAATAGAAAGCATAGCCAGACTAACACTTATGCTAAAATCTTTCTTCTCACTGCAAAAGATTTTTTTTCATTAAAAACAGTTCTATTAAGAACATAATTATACAACTCACGGCCACGTCGTCTGTTACGTTACAAGCTCATATGAATTGTCACGCATGCTCTCTGTGATGACTATACTCTGTATTTTACATCTGGAGTGTAAGCTGTGAAGTAGGTAAGAAAACGTTACATCCTTGGGTAAATTGGATAATTCGGTAATTATCTTCTCTGTAGAGCTACATATATCATAACTTACAAACCATAGTTTTAAATTCAATTTGGCACTTTCCAGTTTACATTTTATTCAGGAAAAGATGTCAATCATAATAGATTTTTTTTTTAAAAATCAATATTGTTTTTTAAAGGGGAATGTGTTGATATGAACATAACTTATGAAAAAAACAATTTTGTTCATTTCAGCGTCGTCTGACTTTTTTCATTCAAATGTTATTACATTATTTCTACTCTGATTTGCCTACGGATTTTAAATATTTGTCTGATAAAGACAAAGGGGACATAGTAGGAATGACCGATAGACATGTCTCCAGGGTACCTGGTCCAACCTCTGACGACTTTAGAGGTCTACATTTGCTTTGCTCCTACTTTGAATTTTTTCAATGGACTTTGAGGTTGATTACCTTACGTTGATTTATATTTAATTATACAGAAATTATTCCTCAATTGACTTAATGTACAGACGTATATTTGTATTTTATATTTAACAATTCTTAACGGTAGACTTTGGCACGATTAAGATCTCTCATTGTTCAATGGCCGTAAGTTACAATTAACATTCCTTAAAATTGTTGTTAATAGCCCTTCTAACCCTGAAATTGATATCATCGAAAACTTCGTCTATTTATACTGCACTTTTGGTTTCAAGATAATTCGGTCCAACGCACTTTGTGCAGTTATCAAGTACCAGAGTTTTTTAAAATATGCCTGTTTTTGCGATTGAGGTAAGAATTTGGAAGAATTAACCCAGAACTAAACGCAACTTTTTGTGCGCAATAAATATACAGTTTTTACAATGGGTGCACTGTAGCTCACCGGTCTGTTTATTTATTTATTTTTTTCGGAGAGCTACAGATCTGCAGCTAAGACCTTAAACGTTTAGTGAACACCAGTAATTATTGCAAGCAAATCAAAAATAAGGGTATAGAACACATCCGAAGGTGAGAAAAGCCAGGTAACAGGTGCTCGGTCACAATACTTACTGTATAAACACTGCTTAAAGCGATAAAGGCCACTTAAAGGCATAGGAAACCGTAATTACTGTATATAAAAGTGCAATGAAATTTTTACGTTTCAAAACGGATTGTTTAATGCATTAATAAATAAGCATAGAAATATTAAAAAAATATACATACGAGTAACAGAGTACCGATTTTATTCGATACTCGGACGTTCCATCGACTACTTGGTTAACTGGGTACTCGATGACATCCCTAATTATAATTAAACAATCATATACAATTTCACGCAATTTTTCTATTGTAGATGAGAATGAACACTTTCTCCAGAGATAATATGATAACCTTTTAAAGGCAAACCATGTCATTCTTTTGTGGCCGTCAGAGAATAAATTCCAAGGTAATGACATCTACTTTTAGCTAATGTTAACTTTATAATATGTTCCTGCAATTGGTAATTTATTAACATGATGTATTTAATTCAGACAACTATCTACAAGATCAAAGAAAGACGTAATCACGTAGAAATATATGAATTACGAGGAAGAGATAGGGTCAAGATCAAGAAGAAGGCGCCGACTGAAGGTCGAATTGGGGTCAGATAACGACATCAGGACAAACCCTAAAGGTCAATGGAACCCAACCAGTGACGACATATGTCATGGCAAAAAATGTCCTGATGATAATTCATCCAGAATTAATCATGAACAGGGGAATAGAAAGGATTCTGATGGAAGCTATCCTAGCATACACTCCTGCAGTGGTAGCAAAATATCGCATAAATCAAAAAGAGAAGGATCTTTTGCGGGTACGGACAAAATTTCAAGAAGAGAAAAAGATGCAACACATCAATCATATAAATTCAATAGTTCACTCATTTTGAAAAGTGTACAGAGCATAGAGGCAATCGTAAAAAAGATTGAAAGCAACTTTAAAGCAGTTCCACCAACTGCTTTTTACAAGGAAAGTAAAGAAAACTATCAAAAGCATCAAAGAAAGAAATACAAAGTGCTTTTCCCCTCAAAACTGGATTTATGTGCCAGGAAAAAGAAAAATCAAAAGATTCGAGAAAAACACACAGAGTTTAATTTGGGGAAATGTGGTATTCAAAAGGTTTTCCAGGAAAGCATTTACCTTCACATCATTCTGGGAAGAGTAACAGAATAATTCATGAAATTTATAAAAATATATCAGGGCTAGTCAACTACAATAAATATTCCAGCATCAAAGATAAAATTAAAGAAACTATAAGGAAATTTGACCATCAGTATTGTTCAAAGCATTATCAGAATAAAATTCATTTAGGTTTTGACAAAAAGGGTAGATATTCGGATTTTAAGGAACATCTAACGTTTATGCTGTTTGGATTATCTCAAATAAGAAAAGAATGTATTCAGCTTTTCCCAGTATATGGGACTTCTAGAAATCTTGACGAATTTGTAGAAAGAGAAATAAATCAAAATCAGGGAAGCAATGAACAAGAAACCTACAGCCATTCATTGAATTTAGAACTTGTAAGACTAAGTTCATTTCACAATTTCACATCCTCCAGTTCAGTATCAACGGTGAAACTTGCTCGACAGGGATTTTATTATTCGAGGGAGGAAGACACTGTTATATGTTTTGCTTGTGGATTTAGAAAACATGATTGGAAAAAAGATGATGATGTTGAAACTATTCATAAAGAGGCTTCTCTAAACTGTCCGCTTTTTAATTCAAATTGTTCAAGTAATATTCAAATTGGAGGAAATGGAACCAATGGTATCGACGAGAATTGTGTGTCCCAAAATGAAGGTCAGCAAGGAATAACTTTGAACCCTGACCCGCTTACTGATGGACCGAATAATGGATCCCAAATTTCAGTCAATAATGAAGGCATATCCAGAAACGTAAGAGATTGTCAACAAAGTCATTCTTCCAATAGACCACCAAGTGATCAGCTCACAAAAGCTAGAGCTCAACAAGAAAAGATTAATGCATTCATCCGAAACCTAGATCCACTAGGTATTAACTTTGATCGTCCAAAGTATCCTTCTTACGCAGTATTAGCAGTGAGAATTAGCTCCTTTGCAGACTGGCCTTCAAGTATCACTCAGACTCCTAGAGACTTAGCCATGGCAGGGTTTTTATATTCAGGATACGGGGATTACACACGCTGTTTCTTCTGTGGCGGAGGATTACGAAATTGGGAACCTGGTGATGATCCCTGGGTAGAACACGCTAGATGGTTTCCGAAGTGTGCTTTTCTAAGACAGAACAAAGGGGACGAGTTTGTTGCCTTGGTGCAAATAGAACACCAAGAAAAAGTAAGTCTCTATATATATTTAATTAGGTGGTTTGTCCATGATGTTGTGAATTTAATGCTGCATTTTGTGTTAAAACTTATTATTCATTATTTCAAGGAGGCATCTGGAGGAATGAATGGTCATCAGGACGACCAACGGAATGCTATCGTAAACACATCCATGCAAACCCAGAATTCTGTACAAACCATCACGGTACATCCAGGTTTCCAAAGTTTGCTTGAAATGGGCTACTCATCTCCAGAAATCCGAAAAGCGTTTGATCTCTTGAAAGAAACGAAAGGTACAAATAAACAAATACTGTAAGAAAGAACACGTGTGACTACTTTTATATTTTTATCTCTTTTGCATGCAAGTGAAATTAGATAAAACACAAAATTAAAGTCCACTGCAAAATGTGGTATGAAAAAAACTCATATCAAAGCTAAAGAATACAAAAAATATCGCTGAACGAAAATAAGTTATCATACCACGTAATGAGAACACAAAAATATAGAGACAATTACCAATGCGATAAAATAATGTAAGACCTTCTTTACTCACAATCCTTATTATAACGATAATTACAGTATATTTTAAAATTTCAGAACCGATTGATATCAAGGCTGAAGAATTACTAGAAATAGTATTAGCTGAAGAGGAGACATCTGGAGAAAACACAAGCCCACCATCAGCATCAGGAGGATTGGGAAACAAAATAAACGAGACTGGGAAATCAGAACAACCTACATCAGGCACTCTCAAAGCTATAAACTCTAAAGAAATGAATGAAGGGAGTGGTAGGTGGATAAAAACGTTACGGTTCAAATCTAGACATGGTAAAATTGACAAAGAATTTTGAAAAGTATATAAAAATTATAATTAATGATATGCTTTGTAGATTTTCAAACTCATAGCCAGAGAGATCTGAACAGTGTTAGCCAGTCATTAGCGTCCATGTCAGTTGAAGGTAATAACCACTGATTGTTATCATGTAATGGTAACACCAAGTGAAAGATATGTTAGTCATCGCTTCATTTAAATCTTTGAACACTCATATAATGCACTTAAATTTTTATTGTTCTCTTCTTGTTGTACTCAGATACAAGGTCACTCATTGAAGAAAACAGAAAACTAAAGGATCTCCGGCTTTGTAAAATCTGTCTTGAGAACGAGGCTTCTATCGCCATGTTACCTTGTGGTCATCTCTGCTGTTGTCCAGACTGTGCTCCAGCCATGAGGAAATGTCCGATCTGTCGTCAGTTTGTCAAAGGAACCGTTAAAACATGGCTAGTTTAATAATTTTCCGGGTCATTTTTGTCTTAAAAATACACTGTAGCACCTGATTCACTAGAATCTTTTCGACAGTTTGATTTAAATATCTGCTAAATTATTTAATAACTTTTGAGATCTTATCTTCTTACTTATTCCTTTTTACAAACAGGATCCGACCTATTTCGGATACTCATGTAGATTCTTGAAGTAAAGAAATACTCGGATATTACACGGATTAACTTTTTTTTGCATGTAAAATTGATTAGATAGAAGTGTTACCTTTTATGTAATTTTTCCCCTGACTATCATAGGAACATATATGTATTGTAAGTAAACGATTAATATAAGCACCTTCACAATGCAATATTTTTTCTACTGTTCTAACCAAGGCTATCAAATTTGATTTTGAAACCATCGATGAATAAATACGTATCCGTCTTAATGAATTAATTGAATAGATTTTTACAATGACATAAATTTTAAAAGATTTGCTGTTCACACTAGTTTTATTTAAATCCTTTTATTACAAATATATATTAAACTTCAGCATTAAATCATATCACTAAGTCCACATTGGACTTAATAAAAGCAATTTTTAGATAAATGCATGTTTATATTTTTTTCAAATATGAAAGTTCTAAAACTACATTTGAAATAAGATAATGAAAATCAAACCTATAAAAATTGTTAGCATATATTTTGGTATTCTGTATACATTTTAATTAAGTCGAGATGATGACTAAAAGACTATGCGATACCCTTTCCAACGAACCAACCAAAAAATTAAGATATAAAATTGTATAAAAGAGTTCAGAAGCTTACAACACCAACGCATATTAGTGCAAATATCTTAAATGAACCGGTTAAAGTACAAAGGATGCATGTAAGAGCATGTGCTTGATTTCTGCTTTGTCAAATGCCATGACTTTTAAAATTTAATTTTACGGTATCCAGATGTGAAGATATAAATAGGGACAAGTGTTTATATTCAGTGCAGATACACGGGCTCAGATATCAGAAATGCATCAAGTATTTTATACAGCACATATGGTGGGCATAATCACTAATAGTTGGATAAAATTTTACTGAAATTGAGAAATATGATATAACATATACAAATTGTAAAGTATTCATGTATTATGAGCAAGTCATTTGTCCTTTATTAGAGGTTTAAGTAGGTCATATATGATATGCCTCATACAGATTTCTACAAGTTGGAAATTAGCTATTTATACTTGATTAAATGTATGTTTACAAGTTTAAGAATGTGTCTTTCCAGAATATTTACATTTCTTGATATTTTATTTTAAAGTTCTTTGAAATTCTATAAAGTTCTGATCCTCATTAAATGCCATGGGTGGAGTAAGAATATCTCCATTATAATGTAAAATAAATTGAAAAAAAAATGTGCAAGCATTTAAAAAATAATCTTTGAATGATAAAAATGTGTGGCAGGTCATCAAAAATACTAGAAATAAATGTAGTTTTTTGTTTTGTTTTGTTTTGTTTGTTTGTTTGTTTGTTTTTTGTTTGTTTTTTTTTTTTTAGAATTTATGAGATACATGTACATAGGGATTAGAACGCAGGCATATTTTTCATGACGTGCTAAAGCATAATCTCAAAATTTAAATTAATTTCTTAAAATGTGAATGCAGGGAGTTCGACGGCACTCATAATTCATCTGATTTTTCTTTGATTAGAAAAAATAAAACGGGTACTAAATTTTATGATCTTATAGCCTAACATAGCGGAAACGGTCAGTTTGGTCAAATGGCATACGGATTTCTTGATTTTAAAAGTGTTTCTAACATGTTGTATTTAAAAGAATGAAACACTGTTGAAATGATGTTTTGTATGACTTACATCAGAAAATAGGAATAAAACTTTCTAACTTCTTGGAATGGAAAAAAGTATTTAAATATGTTGCACTTATAAAAATTGTAAACTGTTATGAAAGTTAGCTTACATGTATAATTTGGGATCTGCTGTGTAAATTTATGAAAATCTTAAAATGTGAAAATGTAGTTTCTAGAGGTCGGAAAAATATGGAATACATATGGAGATAACGAACAATTTCCAGGCTATTTTCCCATTTATATTTTTGTATTTTAGGAAATAGCTTCGTTTTTTTGTTACTTAACTCAGATCATTTGATAGTCAATTTATTTTACAATATAACTGATTGAATTTAGTAGTGCTGCATGTTGTATTGTAGATAAATACTTTTTAAATGCTGAATCATAACTATGAAAGATTAAATAACATTGCATGTGCATAGTTCTAGAAATTGACATGGAATCTTCTAGGGACTTTTTGTCGCATGTATATAACGTGTATTATTCGGTTTCTTTTTTATAAATCAAATTTAAAGAGGGGTCAATAAAACAAACATTCTTTCAGGTAGGAAAAATGAATATAAAATTCTTATTTAAGTTATCTGATATGAAGACTTGTATTAGCTATAACTTTAAAAAAAACTTGTTTCATTTTAATCGGTAACTAAAGATTAATTCTTTCATATTGTAAATATCCGGATCAAGTTTGAGAAATTTTAAATTTTTCTTCGAATTATTATAATTTTGAGGACACATTTTCTTAACAAACAGTACAAATCCAATTTGAAAAAAAGATAAAAAGCCCATAGAACGTTAACGTAGCTTTATATCTCTATATAGTCTACTATTCGTGTGACACAGAATTTTAATTATCAATTTCACGATTCATATTAAAGCTGCTATTTTCTTACAATAATACACATTTTATCAAAAATACTGTGTACTGCAGTAATAAAGCAATATTTTTGGATGGGGGGGGATTGATGAGTTACCATTTGGAGAAGGCTTTAGTTTGAGTGTTAAAAACCAAAAAAATGATGAAAAGTGTGTTAAATATAAATATGCAAATGAAATTAAAACCCTTGTCATGACATATGAAACATGGCTGTGACAATTATTAAAACATTAACTCTAGCTCATTCTTAATCTGGAATTTTATGAAATCCAATGAAAAAAACAGAGACTACAGATGACCAATGTACAAATCTGCGCCCCCTATAAACTTAACGAAAAAACACAATTCATCGAAAAAACTGCGTGATAAATATTAGGTATAGTTATTGCATCAAAATAACTTCGCAAGAAACAGAACAAACTAGGGTTCTCGTGTTAAAACCAGGACAAAGTGTTTTCTTTTCAATGTTTCTGTTCAGTTGAAAAAATGTCAATATATAGAATACATGACTAAGATAATTATATATTTATTATTTTATCTGAGAATTTGTAAATGAAAATAAGAACGCAAATCACCAGAATCAAATATAGCTCTCTGTGGATCTTTATAGTTTTCAGTATGTGAAATATAAATCCTTCCATATTGTTTATTATTTATTTGAATGGGAACACCGTATCCAATCATTACACTCCTTTTTATTACTATTAAGATTACCTGGATTAGATGTTTAGTTTCTCGCGGTCCATTCATAAAGTTTAAAGGGTTTTTATGAATGAAAACAGAAGAATGCAGAAGAGCAGTGTATTTAAACGTAAAAGTTGGACTTTAAATGAGATAATGTTATATGATACTGCTAAAAATACAACAAACCCGTTCCTTCTTCTGACTAAATAATGAGCAGCAGTTTTACTGATAGTTAAGCTAAGAAACCATTTTTGTATTCAGTGCATAATCATATTTATAAACGTTGCATTGCTTTAAAACCTACATTGTACAGAGCAGTGTATGAGATATATGGAGAGTATTTCATTGTTAAAATTAGGAGTCTGAGGTCGTTATATCACTTACTGTTGTTTTGTTTTTTTTGTATTTGAGTCCTTTTTTCTTGAAATAACTAACATCTAGGTTATACATATTTGTGTTTCTTAAACAAATAAAAACTGTAGATAAATACTATGACATGTATGATAATTAAAGGTTAAGTTATAAAAATCTTCTGGGATTGAAAAGTTCACGAAGATCAACAGCTTAGATTTAACATTCATAATTGCTATAGTCTCTTGAGCAAGATCACGGTTCAATTTGTAAGTAATATAAATGATATAGGGGAAAAACCAGTACACTTAACATGTAAACATAAAATTATCAATAGAAATATCCGTTTCCTTGCTATTGTTATTTACAGCAATTTTATAGATATTTTTTTCACAAACTGAGTGCTAATAATAGCTGCATGTAACGTCATAAGTAGCTGATGGATTCCCTATTTAAGTTAACGGTTGCAATGCACAGGAACTCTAAAAAAATGGAGATTGTTAATATTTAATAAAAATAAATATCTCTTGCTCATAATATGGAATGAATAGGTATGATATATCTTATCTTTTATTTCATTAGTAGAATACATGTTTCTGAAATTTTATAAATGAGGAATGTGGACGAACTTAATTAGATAACATTTTAAAATCTAAAATCAAACACTTTTGAAAGAGTTATTACATCACTTAACGAAATACACTCTCTGTAAAAGACGGAAGGATATTCATAAACATTATATGGATTTAAATGTATCCATCGAAGCGATTGTTATTTGATTTACACCATTCAAGAGTTGTTTGCATGTATCGACAATATAAGTACATTTTGTTTTATATTTTGATTCGTTTGAAAAACATACACGAACACAGATGATGTGACATTTAAAATTGTTTAAAAATAATAAAAAAATAATAAAGACACTTTTTAAAAATCTAAATTAAAAAAAAAATTGGGACTGCTTTTATCGCAGTGTCCGTATCTTTTAATTGTTGAGGATATTATTACCAGTTCAAC
This sequence comes from Saccostrea cuccullata, assembly GCF_032062105.1. Classification (NCBI taxonomy): domain Eukaryota; kingdom Metazoa; phylum Mollusca; class Bivalvia; order Ostreida; family Ostreidae; genus Saccostrea; species Saccostrea cuccullata. The sequence continues at coordinate 59,916 of NW_026923258.1, read as the reverse complement.
AATATTGTGTCTTTATGTGTCCGTTGGAACAAATATATGAGTTATATTTAAAGACGCAATAATAATGTACCTTCTATTTTGTATACCTAGTATTAAAATATCATAACACCTTACATTCCTGCATTAATACACATACATGGTCTTTGCTATCATGTTACAAATGATTATCAAAAAGAAACGTATTTTTAGACCATAGCAAGTAAACATTTAAAGATAAAATCTTTTAAAAATAAGTGGCACATATAAAGAACAAGGTATTGTTTCAATACAAATCTTGCCTGGGGATTTTCTTAAAATTGAAACTGAAATAAAAGATGACAACTCGTGCTTTTTTAAATTCCATGCAGAAAAATAATTCAAATAATTTTTTCACATGCATTTATAAATGCTAATTGTGACGTCATAAACATGTGCATTTTCCCTTATCTTCTTTAAGTTGCAGAAGACACTAATTTTCAATGGAATTTTCTTTAAGATGACATTGTCCACAGGTATCGCCAACAAAGATTTTGAGATTTGTAATTTCGCATTGAATTTTGCACATTATTTCCAAAAAGTTAAGTAGGTGATGGCTGAAGAAAAATTACCCTAAAAATTTCAGTCTTTTCTGTTTAAAGAAGAGAAATGCATCAAATTAATAATGTCATATTTCCAGAATGGAACTCCTTTATGCCATATTCTTTTCTTATCTATCAAAGTCATAAACTCGACTATTATTTCAGTTAGTTTCCAAATTTTTTGAAAACGCTAATATTTAGGGCACGATAAAGCTTAAACAATGCCTTCTTTTTAAGATGTAGCATCACAAAAAGCCGAAATTTATACAATTGAATTAGATTTAGACCTGACTTGTATATACTGAGTAAAAAAAAGGGGGGGCATAATATTCGAAATTGTTTTACCTCATGACCACAAATTACGAAACTTAGTCAAATGTCAGATGAGAATGTAAATTACTACGCACCAATATTAGTGTTCGGAATATGTCAACAATAAAACGTATGGCGTCAGGTAAGGAAAGTGTTAAACAACCCACACGGCATGCAAATTGATGACGACGAGTTTTTCAACAAATTTTAATATACAGTTTTATGTACGAGGCTTGTCCGTAAAGTTCTTGAACAACATTGATAATTACTGACAAACATTGATAAATTATATGAAACTATTATTTTCACTAAATTCATGTTTCATTTTATTAATATGCAAGTTTTCAACAAAAACAAAGCACAAATAGTCAAATGTAAAAGTAAGTCTTTTCATAAAACTCCTTTATTAGTATTAGAATTTAAAAGCCTCACTTTTAGGTAGCTAACAAAATTTCCCGTGAGTACACTGTTTACATGTACCTGTCAACATCAATAAAATTGTAATTGAAAGTGTTTTACTCTACCTTGAAGGATTTGTTGAATAGCATGACGTGAGAGTTCCAAATTTATTTCGGGTAAAGTTTGTGTTCGTGCATTTAGTTGTCAATTCTACTTCCAACATTTAAAAATCTCTCCCTAAGACATACGTCCTTGCAATTATTGAAGGTCAGTTGGTTTTAACAGAGAAGTAAAACCATTCTAAGTTTTTTTTTTTTGCGCATTCTGGAACTGATACACAATTGTAGAGGAAACCATACTGCATCTGCAACATGCAGGACATAAATTGAGAAATTATTAATGGTACTTCAGCGACCTTACTGTACAATACAGACTGGAGAAATAAGAAATGCGTGCAAATACACCTTATGTAGGCTTCTTATTTTTTTCAAAGTTCAAACAATTTCGGTAAGCTCCACATAGTCAAAAATAAAACAATACAGAGCTGTATGAAACAAAAGTGTGTGAAAGTATCTTAAGCAGCAGAATATAGCAAAACTGGAGAGAGGCCGAGTTGACACATTGACTAATTAAGACTATTCTACAAAATATTTTTTTTGTTTTAATTTTGAATATTTACTCTTAGAGATGTAAGTGTCTCGCTATTGATTTGTTTAAATTCCAAGCTTTCCAAATAACCAAATTAAGCGACAATGAGAGATTTATATTTTACTATAAAATAAAAAAAAAACATACAGAGGAAATTATCATTTCTTATTTGAATATAATCCAATTCCCTCATCCGGTGTGTCCATGCTCATATAAATGTAACTTAAGCCGTACTTACATTCAAAATGTATTTTGATTAAATGCAGCATGAGTTGTGAATCGTTGTCCTGATTCTGACTACAACACATGTGTCAGTCATGAGAATTTTTGCTATCTTAATCACCTCTAAATGGCAGAATATACATGTACATGCATCTGTTGTAAACAGAAGAAAATATTTTTAAACAACTGCTATTTTTTTTCATTTCCTTCAGTGAAATTTTTTAGGACAATATAATAATTACATGTATAATTTACATACCGTGTGTGAATAGGAGTATAAAGCCGTATTTATTAATTGCAACACGAGCTGTGTAACGTCGCACCGATAAAGAATAAACTACATGTGTCAATCATCAGACTTCATTTGTATTAACTATTATTTTTGTTCTTAGGCATTAAATTTTGCTCCATTTATCTTTCCAAGACTGACAAATATCCATGATAACCAACGATGATGGGAAAATATTTTTCCATTTGTGTTTTTCTGTCGATATTTTATGTCAAGAAGATGACAACATTTCTTTTAGCAAATATTCTTGAATTGAATCAGTACAAAATGCTGATTTACTATCTGAAACATTTGTATCTTGTGGCAGAATAAGCCACATGCAGTATATATTTTTTCCTTCACAAATTGATCGATATATTGGATTTGTTTTGGAAAGCTAGCCTAGGCGATATGTATGAGAAAAAAAAACTTAGATGAAATGCTCACCAGGATATACTTGTATCGTATCGACATAGAAATGGGAATAACCATTGTTAATTGACAATACGTAGTCGATATATCTAAATGTCAAGTTTAAGGCTACAGCAACTGTCTTTTTTCACGCATGCCATTTTGCACAAATTTTCCTTTATTCACAAAAATAAAGCTGATAATAACTGGGCGCAATTGGTACCCATGAGATGTCCAATAAATTGTTGAAGGAACTAGTCTAAATCACATAAATATTGTCAATCAAGAAAAGTAAAAAGGAATTATCTATATTGCATGTAACTTTCCTTCACCATCTGCGTGTCTCATGACAAGTGAGATATACAACTTGTGTATAAAACATTAATATCCGGCTGTACTTTACCCCCTCATTATCATTTGAATGAATATTTCCGATGATTACTCCTTAAATTAAGAAAACAAAGAAATATTTCATAATTATCCTAAACTGAACATGTTAAAATCCGTTTTTCTTAATTTATTGTGTCACTGAATCATTAAATGAGGTATAAATAAGTTTTCCTAATAAGATTCTCATAGGATTAGGTAATATACTAGTGGGGGCAATCAACGATTCAGAAATCGTCATTTTTTTGATTTCCTTTATAAAATGCATGTAAGTAGTCACTTTATTTTATCAATGATTTTTTTTAATTATTAAGATGCCTTGTGGATACAACATGCAAGAGAAATTTGAACAATCTTAAAACATTTAAGTTATTTGTTTTCTTTTGCATTTTGCAAATAGTTTTGCGGAATTTGAAAGTCATATAATATATGTATTACCCACACGGGCGTAAAACGACGAGGGTTTCCGTCTGTCTGCAAGTATCTCTGTACGTCCATCCGTCTGTTTTGCTTTGGATTACCCATCTCTTTTCTGCCACTCCTCTAATAGCACTGAATAATACTTAATGATACTTTCACAGAATCCTTCTAACAGCGCCATTGCGCGTTTAGTTTTCCATCGCAAAATATGGACGTTGTAAGTCTTTCTATATTATAATATAAGGATGCCCATCTATACCACTGAATAGAATGTGATGAAATTTTAAGATTCTTTAGTCACCCGCGTGGCGTAGTGGTAAGAGCGTCTGCTTTAGATTTGCGAAGTAAGGAGTTGATCTTTACGTCGCAGATTCGAATCCCTTTGTGGGCTCGAATCCAACTGGAGACCGACCCTTTGGACGGGACCGTACATGAATAAACCGAGCTCCCGTGTCGCTTGCACGATTAAGATCTCTCACTGCTCAATGGCCCTGATTGCCGAGTACAGGAGAAAAGTTGCAGCTCTCCAACAGCAAATGATGGGTCTCCACACTATTCTAAAGAGGGAATAACACTATACATTAAACAATTACAGATTCTTTACTACATAAGGCAATTGTGCACTTCCCATTTCAAATATATTAAATCTAACATTTTCTTCGGGTCTTCCAGAACAAAATGACTTCGTCATTATAATCATATGAACATGAAAGCAGGGATATATATTTTTGGGCTCAATGCATACACTATCTCTAATTTTATTTTAAAAAATTGTTTTGCCAATTAGTACATGTATCACTGCAGTTCATGTCCGAAGTAATATAAGCCAATATACAAGTTAATGGAAGTTAAATAGAAAAGTGTTTGTACAGATCTATTCAACTATATATTCAAATTTCTGTAAGTTAAATCATATAAGTTACTCTTTCCTGCATTTAATATGTTGTTGTTTTTTATGCAACAGACTGTCAAGGTAGCTCAATCTGTAGAACGTTCTATCCGTGATGTAAACTACGTGAGTTCGAATCCTGACTGCAACAAACGAAAGTCGATGAAAAATTAGTAGCAATCGTTCCTATGTCATGCGTTTGATTGGCACTCCTAAGAGAAAGTTGCGCGTCGTTTGGGCGAGACATTGATTAACAACCAAGATCACCTATTACGAAGCATTGGTAAGAAAAAAATCCGTCAATGCTCAACATGTTCAATGGCTCCGAGACCAATCTACACATCCTGAAGTGGGATTCGAACTTGACGACGAGTTGATTGTGGAATTGTGGGATTCCGTACTTAGAGCAGACGCAGCTACTAAATCAAGTAAGCAAAGAATGAGTGCACTTAAGTACGTCATTTGGAACCTTTTCGGCTACCCATTTGAAGCTTAACATTACAATATATCGCTAAATTAATCCATGATTAATGTGCAAGCATATGCTTTTGATATTTATTTCTAGAATTTTTTGTCATACATATTTCTATAATTACAGAAAATGTAATTGAAAAGAACACGTAAAAGCCTTAAATTCCGGAAATTTGAACGGGACCACTTTCGAATCTAAGATATTCGCAAATAGGCGGAGACATTTAAACCGCATGGTTGTGGAATGTAAACATTAGCACATATGATTTTTTCGCATTGCGAATTGAAATGGAGAAGAGAGAGAGATCGTGTTGATTTGTTGATTTCATGGTGCACAATTATTAAATGATTCTAATGTTAAGGGATGGGTTAAATGTCTCGCTGTGCAGACCATAATACAGAGGCGACATAAGCCTATACATGTACTTACTAATGACACTGTCAATACCAGAATTCTTTCAAAACACCCCTAATGAAAAGCATAAAGATAAATAAGAGACATATTATCTTCAAACCCTATTAAAATTTGCACAAAAATCTCCCATAGTTTGAAGTTTGAAGTACGATAGATAATGTCACAACAGAGACTTAAACACAATGAAATTTTCAATGAAAGCGTTAGTGTATCGAAAAGCAGAAGGTCACGTGAGAAAGGTGATTATAATATCAATCGTTGTTGCTCAGTGACCGGTTAATTTAGTAGCTGTCTCGACCCTAGTTTGGGGACATTTTTTGAAAATTAGATATGAGCCGCAACTTGGCCAACATTGTCCTTTGGATATGTATAAGTTTAAGTTAAAATACATATTCTGTGCAAATAAGAAAATTGGCCAAGTTGCGGCTCGATGTAAACAAAGTCGTTGAAAACTGGTATGCATATGAATAACAATAGAAATGAGACAAAACTGTTAGACCGTCGTCTCAAAAGCTAGTGTCGTTCGGCATTATTTAATACTTTCATGTAATATAATATACCAAAACCTACTCTTATGACATTGTTTAATACCAATTAAACATAAATTTAATGAATTTTGGAATTTTATTTTGCGCAAAACATCGGGATCCAACTCTCATAGCTTAAGTGCACTCATTCTTTAATGTTCGACGTTTTCAATTAATTCTGTTTTATGAAAATACATAAAATGATAAGCGAATATAAGTGTAACTGGTGTTAACTGTAACGGGAACCGTTACAAATGTTCCCCCAAACGCATCCCAAGTCACTTTTTGGTGGCTTATTCGCTTTTAGATACATTCCTTTAAGCTTCAATAAATAAGGCAAACTCTATGCATTTTCAACATTACTAATTTTTTCCCGAAGTATACCAAGTATATTTCAAATTTTAGAATTGAATGCTAGCGCAGGCGATGCATATATTTGCATTATGACCCCATCATCTTGTTTACATTATTTATTTATTTTAATGTATCGAGTATTATAGCATTTAAGTATAAAAGTTACGGCTAAATCAAATATATTGGTCAGGATCCGGTTGTATCAATATTTAATGAATGATTAAAGCATCATTAAACTGATTATTTTTAATGTGTCATTAAATTCCGTTGTATCAATGTTTTAATGAACGAATCGGTGCATTAAACCTTCATTAAATTCGTCAATATTAATGAAGGTAAGGGGGCTTCATTAAGTGGTCATTAAGTATGGAGACCTACTTTATGTTTTGCCCGCTTGACAGAAGGAGAAGAATCAGTGCCTTTTGTAAGCTATCTTCACTGCACATTATGTACGAGGAAATTCGGAAATGATATCGATATCGATATGAATCATTAGGCTTAATAATTTATTAAATTTAATGAACAGTTGATACAACCGGGTCCAGGTTAGCAATAAACGAAAGCGCGCGTGTTATAGTATTACAGTACATTATTTTGCATGACAATGTTATAAAATTCAAAGTTTTATTGTTAAGAATTAAGAGAGATTTTGAGACATTTGTTTCAGCCAATCAGACAAAGTGCACGTGCATGCACGTGGGTTCTAACTATTTTGACCACGTCATCTTATCTACACTTTAAATATATTCTTAAATAATGAGTTTCAAAGCATTTCAGAAAAAAAATATAAAAGTTATACTTTTATCAAGTATATTGGCCATTTCACGTGTTGCACGTGTGCGATCTTGCAAGCCCGTGCGCATAAAATGACCTTCGTTACGCAAATCTAAATAACATGCCTACTTACCCTATAAATTTTTACATTGTACCTCAATTGGACAAGTAGTTTAGGAAATCATCAACGGACAAATAAGTACACAGGAAGAAGGAAGAAAAATAAAAATAGTAAGAAACAGAGTAAAAGCAATATGCTCCCCAACTTCGATTTGGGAAGATAAATATATTTCAGATTCCAACAAATGTCTAACGACTCTACCTCAAAATTTGCCTTATGTACCTTATACTACTTTATTTAATTCCATGGGGGTCTTAAGTTTAGAAAAGTGGTTAATACTTAGAATTTTTATCAAAAGAAGTGAAAAATGAAATATACTTGGAAAAGAACTTTATTCGGTAATAACCAATATTTGCATCCCAAACCAAACTTTGATGGAGATATATTTAATTTAGTTCTTAAACAGGGGAGTATATGCTGACTTCAAAGCACTGAATATTTTCATGAGCAATGACGCCATATAAAAATATCACTAATGACGTCACAAATATGACGAACATTTAAGTTTTTTATGAATTTTACAGAAAAAGGTACATATTTCGTCGATATTTTGAGTATAAGTCATCGAGTGCATGTGTGTTCAGGATCAATATTTTGATCTAATGTGTAGAATAATAATACATGTATCAATGAAAATATGTCAATATTGTTCCTGAACAAACTTGCACTCTATAAATTTTAAAGCTAAAATTGTTGAAATTTTGTCTAATTTGTTCTCTTTCTGAAAAAGAATTTTAAAAAATCGGACTAGTTTGTGACGTCATAAAAACAAAAATTGTAAATACACTGCTTTGACACGATAATATTTTAAGTTAATTTATAATTCTCGTACAATTTATTGAATTCAGCACATTTCAGGAAGTTTTCAAAATTTGACTTTTGTGGGGGCAAATATATACAATATATATCGCATAGAGTTCTTTTGCTAATATTTCAATCAAAAGGCAAATATGGACAAAACACATGTACACTCAGTAAAGGTTGACAGATATAAACAAATTTTAGAATATGTTACTTTGGTGCTAAAACTTGATATAGACTTTAGAAAAGTTAACCAAGCGAGGCAAAGCAAACTGACAAAAATCAGCAATATCATATATGCTGATTTTCACCCTTTTGCTTTTTCTGATGAAATTCACCTGGCTTGTTATACTTTTCTAAAGTTTATATTACACTTTTAGGACAAATATGACATATTATAAAATTTGTTTTTATCTGTAAACCTTTACTGAGTGTGTTTTGTCAATATTTGCTTTTTCTATCAGCAAATACAATTTATCATTGAATGAAATGCTGACTGACGTTTTTCAAACCAGTTGTTAGTCCATTATTTATACACTGAATTGACCACGGATTTTTTCCGTTATTTCCTGATTATGACAACGAGCACACGGCGGGTGTGACCGGTCGGCAGGGGATGCTCACTCCTCCATGGCACCTGATCCCACCTCTGATGTTTCGGAGGTCCGTTTTTGCTCTGCTCTTGTTTTGTATATTTGTTTAATGGACGTTGAGATTGAACACTGTTTGTTATTTCCATATCCTTCTATTAAAACATTAGTAGAAATTTCCAAATCTACTTCAATTTTCACTTCTTAGGAGGAAATTTTCTATGAATTATCTACTTTTCTAAGCTTGTGACATGATATAAAGTCCTTCCAAAGACAAAAAATTATTTCTATCATCTGCCCTTAAATAGATCATGGTGTAATACATTTTATTTTATTTAGCGCAATCTTTTTAGCCTAGTAAGCTCCTTTTTTTCTTCTTCGCGTGAATAAATCATGCCACAAACATGTAATAAGATAATGGTTTTATTGAAGGACATTACGAAAGATATTTCATATAATTTGCCAAATTCAAAGTACATCACCTTGACTCAAGGATTACTTACTTTTAATAATAATGTCATATTTCAAGAATGGCATGGTAAGATAAGGCTACCTCTGGATCTTGCAAAAAACTTATTACTCCGGGAGGATATCTGATTAAATCAAGGTAATGTTATGCAGAACATATTCAAAATAGAAATATATATACGACGATCGAGATTTTTACTATATGACTGCCGTCATGAGAAAAGGGCCCTTATCTTTTGACGTCACAATGCTCAGAAAACGACGTCAAAGTCGCGGTATTGTAAACACGGAAGTTATTTTTGTTGACTGCATTTTGTAAACAAGAAATAAAATTGAATTTCAAAGTATAACAAAAATTTGAAGCTTAATGCGGACATTTTTTAATAGGTATATGATATGATTACAATTTTATACGTAAATTTATTCATAATTTTGTTTAAATATTTAACTTGATGCTGATATACGGGACATTGGACATGCACAAATTGCTAGCTCTGGAACAGCGATTAAAACGATGTCTATGCATGACGAAATTGAAGATGCTGTTTTTTGTTTTCTGGGCAATTTACAAATACTTAATTTGAATTCATGTTAAGAAGTTTCAATATCAAAGGTATATTCCATGTACTAGACTAGTATATTTTTGTCAGAGAGAGAGAGAGAGAGAGAGAGAGAGAGAGAGAGAGAGAGAGAGAGAGAGAGAGAGAGAGAGAGAGAGAGAGAGAGCGAGCGAGAGGTCTATGCACATATAGTAATTACCGTTTTTATAAGAGCTACTTTTCCCCTGAAAATATATGTTTTACCATAATGTAATAATGTAAAACATACAGAATGTATTTAGTTATTTTAATTTTAATCCATAGTTAATTACACTGATGTACTCCGATAGCCAGCCTTCGATGAACTGTCGATTTTAATTTTTTTTTAAAGGGGGGGGGTTAAGAAGACAAGCCAAACAAAAATCTCCGGATGAAAAGACCGGTAAATGTTAAGCTAAGAAACATAATCCCTCTTTTATTAGATAAAGATACTGGTAACATGCGAGATCCAAACCTACATCAACAGTAAATAACTTACTTTTAGTTTTAATAACTTACCTTTTACCAAATTAACAGTAATAGAGAACATGGAGAATGATAAGGTAAAAAAAAAATACGGATGATAGGGATGTCACAATTTTGTTAAATTAAATTTTGTTTCAAATACTAATCTAAAATGATCAAATAAATACATTCAAAGGAATTGTATGGTAGAAATTATTTTTGTTTCAAATTTCTGAAATTGTTCCGATGAAATGATTGAATGAAAATCAACTGGAGCCTATTTTGCAATATGTTAAGAAATTAAATACAGCTACTGTAGACTTTTCCCAAAAGCATTATTACCCAATGTTGAAGAAATGAACAATATTACATCGACAATGATAATATGAATGAGGAACCAAAAGGAAAAATAAAACTATAAATTAAGCAAAAAGACGTACGATTTTCCGGATATCACATATATGGCTACATCTCTTGAGAATACATTCACCGAAAGAGCAAAAAGTATGTAACAAATTATAATTCCAATCTTCATTTTATCTATTGATTTCCTGTGTTTTGATTGGAGGAGAACACGTTCCAGAAAATTTTTACACATCGATAAATTCTTTCAATAAGAACTACTTTCTTGATGACACTACTAGGTTATCGTATAAACAATGAAAGCAGTTATTTCTGGGTCTGTTCTGGCTAAATAATGAATACAAGAAAACTTTTATTAAATTTAATTAGGGCTTAAAGTAAAACAAAACTGGCAACATACTAGACTGCCTAACTGAAGGACGCCGTGAAAATGTTTATGTCACTGTCCGATCACGAGTGTGAATATTAAAAATCGCTGTCTCAACGTTCATACGTAGAAAATAAGCTCAGTCTGTATCGTTTTGACAGGGAAAAGAAACGTACCTCAAACTCTTGCCCTATTAGCATCAAATTCATATTAACTTTCTATATTGTTCCTCAATATTTGAATAAGCAAGTGCAAATTGAAGGCGTCGTCTGTCTGCAAGTTTCGCTATGAGAGTTGTTTATGTCAACATGGCCATGGTCAAAGACGAAGTATTCTGAAGTAAACTCGTAATTACGATTTTTGTTGACTTAAACAGCATTCCATTAGTTGTTATAAGTTTATTTATCGATTGTTTTGACAATTTAAGTTGAACTCTATCGAAATTCATCTCGATTACATTCCTTTACGGTAAAATGTATTCCTACGCCGTCCAGATTAACGGATTGTATGGAGGCCTCAGAGAGAAATAATTAAAATATTTTTAAAAATTCGAGATTGGAATTATAAGAATTAAACGTTCTTTTTGAAAAATTTATCGATGTGTAAACTCTTGACATTTTACTCACAAACTTAACATAAAAGTGCTTCGCACTTTTATTTAGTTTGTGAGTAAAATGTCAAGAGTTTACACATCGATAAATTTTTCAAAAAGAACGTTTAATCCTATAATAATTTCCAAAAGTTATGAACATTTTTAAAATCTTTAAAATGACTGTTGAATTCTTGATATGAAATAAATAAACCACATTTTGCGTTGAAATCTTCAACTCAGACTCTGATACATGTATCAAAATACTAGTACCCCGCATATCTTGACATTAATTTCTTAAAGCCATATATGGCGTAACTGATCAAAAAATATATTTTTGAAAAATACAAAATTAAGTAAAGAAATATAGTTAATACAATTCTGAACACGGAGAACACCTCGTTTCATCTAATAATACGATTTTATCTTCTCTGTAATGTGTTATTCAAATCTTTTGTATTTTCTTCAGAGTCGGAGAAAATTCCGAGAATCCAAATTAAATTGTGATATCTTTATAACGCAATCGACTTAGATTTTGTAATTTACGGAAAAGTTCTATCTTTATATAAAGTAATGATACAAATAAGTTCTTATAATTTTAGTCTAATACGCCATATATGGCTTTAAAGTTCACTTGAAATCGAGATAAGACTTTATATCGTAATCCTTACATGACCCTACGGAAAGTAATTAATAAAGAAACACAAATTTTTCTTCTTTTAAAGAAAATATTGATCATAACAATCGCAGCAAGTAGCAACGGGGGTAGGGGGTGGAGTTTACATTGAAAGTCCCCCCCCCCCACACCACCACCACCACATACACACATACACACTCTTTATTGTAGTATAGTCAAATTCGTGCACTATAGGGCTAAAGATTAAGGCAGTGTTTTATGTTTGATTAAGAAAATTTGATACTAAAAGAAGTTTGAACTTACCCACCCCCCTTTCTGCCCAACGGCGAAATTGTATTCGAGTTTCGACACCCCTCTTTTTTTAAGGTAAATTTATTTATTTTTTCTGGCTGAACCATCCCCCAAATTTTTCAAAGGAGTTAGTGTGGGGACAGGCGAAGGTACGAGTCAAATGTTTTTATTTTGGGATATGTTTGGTATGTTCTGAATGTAACAACTAGGAAGAAATGGTCTGCCTAAGTAAATATTTCAGCGAAAGAGAGTCAGATTAGAGCGGTATAATATTTACTTAATTAACAGCATCTCCTCAGACAAAAAGCATTAAGGTATGTTGTACATAATAGTTTATCATTGGATAAGACAATCGCATCGAAATTTTGAAAAGCTTATATCAAGTTAATTGGCCATTCACGGAGGAAAATGAATACTAAGTAGATGACCGTTCGTGGCCGTGAAAAATTGTTTCGCTTGTCAAGGAAAATTTGGTGATTGAAAGTGCCTACATGTACAACTGAAAAAAAAAATATAGCTCCCCCAACTGAAATGGCTTCCTAAGGGCCAGCCGTTCTTGCGTAAAAATACAGTGGACCTTCAGATATCCGGAAGCCAGATATCCGGATGTATCCTAACGATTTTTCATCGGGACGAAAGTTTTATTAACTGGTAATTCCGGTATCCGGACGCTTCACATATCCGGGCAAATTGACTAGGAATCAAAGCATCCGGATAAATGAGGCTCCACTAAGTATACATTCTGTTTCAGTTTCAAATAGATTTCGTCAAAATTTTAATATGGAAATGTAATTTCGCATTCGCACAGAAAAGTCAAGACCGTTTAGTGTAAATATAATAAAAAGAGACAAGAACAGCACAATTGCCATCTTTTTTATTAAATTATACAATATTATACATGGATATTTTTTTGAGATCATAGAAGCGGCCCTTGTAAGAAATATACAAATGTTGTGTTCATGTGAAACAGGGTACAGGTGCCACAAAATATATTTTTAAAAAAAGGTAAATGAGCAGAAATATTTGTAACCGATTTTTATTATGATTTAATTTAAAAAAAAAAATAAGAAGTTAAAAGACGTTTAAATTTTAGGCATAAATTCAAAGAAAGTTTCAATTTTAGGTATAAGGTATATAAATAATTCGTTTGTCCTTTAATTTACTACCACGTTTCTACTCCATAACTAAGACAGGCGACGAAAATGAATTGTATACACAGTGGAAACCTAGAGCTTGAAACATTTTAATTTTTAAATAAAATGTTCAAAAACGTAAAAAAAAAAAATTTAAAATCCACTTGCATGGAAGAAGGGAACTTATATTTTTTCATGAATGTTTATAAAGCAATAAACGTTTTCAAAAAACAAGTTTACATATCCTAGCCTATCTGAATTTATTTCTCAATTGAATTTTTGGTGATACAGAAAATTCATGGTGTTTTTTTTATTATAGTAACAGAGGAAAGTTACTTAAGTGTGTGATTGTGAGTGAATGCTGTCTCACAAGTTTTTTTTTTTATTATCGGGATCGATGTTCTTTTTGCGAGGGGTGCCCCTATTTGCTCGTGGTGTCCTTCTGCATGGGATTCTCTATCTATGTATATATTTCTTTTAATCTTTAAGTGTTACAAATTCTTTATATATTTTATAAATTGAATTAGATTATTTGATATAAAAAGAATGATTTTTATGGATTTAAACAAATATCATTTCCCTTCTGATTATGTTATAAACCGTTCCTACATTCTGTGTAGCCCCCCCCCCCCCTTTCCCTTTTACGAATTACTAGATCTGCTCTAAAATTAGCATGGAAATAGTAATAACATACGAAATCCCTCAGGAATAGTTAAATACTAGTCGCTTGGAGGAAAATAATAAATACTTTCTCATATTTTAAATGCTCAAAACGATTGAGGTTATTTAAATAACATGTGATTTTAAGATTTTTTGAAAATTGAATAAGACGCAGGCGACGTCATTACCTTTTCAGTGAGTAACCTCAAAGTTATTTTTGAAGCGCCTCACTAAAATGCTCATAAAATATCGAAAAAGTGAGATATTTTCAAAATTTATGTATATTTGCATTCAGAAAGAGTCCGGCTATCAAAATTTACCAAAAAGTCAATTTGTGAAAATTTGACCTTAAGGGCCCTTTTCTCGTGACGGCAGTCATATACTTAAAGGAAAAAGAAAGGCAGTGTAGCGTAATATTCGAAAGTTTTTTGACTGTTTGATTTAAAATTAGGAAAATTTATCAGATGAAAATGTTAGTTACTATGCACCATTACAGGTGTTCAGAATTACTCAACCGTAAAATAAATTACGTCCCATATGGAAAGCGCTAAAGAGCCCAAAACACGTGAAAATTGATGACGACAAGTTGTTTTTTTTAATTTACAGACTATTTTTTTCATTCTTGATACACTTAAAGGAAGTTCCGTGGTATTTGGTATTTATAACGCTTAAATGGACTTTTACGAAGAGCGATGACTTTTGCAGTTGACGTTTACTTTTACACTTGGGCTATGTACGGTAGCTGCTTTACGATATAAATATTTAGCGCAACATTTAGTTAAACGGAACCAACGGGTTATTTCAATGCACATATAAGTTGTCCTGAAGAAAACAACAACGACCCTACCCTCAGCTCCCGGTCTTCACATGTTAGTGCCCCTAGCTAACACCATCCCTATGACCATAAGAAAGGTTATCTCATGCATACTTCCGTACATGATACAAGTTTAAATGTCTAAGTAAACGTCAACTGTAAAAGTCAGTGCTTCTCGTAAAAGTCCAGTTAGAACAACGCCATCAACGGCTTATAGCGGGTTACTGTACACTTTATCATCAGAAAGGGCCTGGAATGGTTTGCAAACAACCGTGACTATGACATTAACGCGGAACAACACGTTGATGTCGTGTTATTTGCCCTGTCATCTGTTTAACCGCTACTATTACACTAGACAATCATAATCATTACGTTCACTCAAAAACTGAACGAAACAAATTCCACAATATGGGTTTCGAGCCGGTCACCTTTATGTTGTGTTCCTTTCACTGGAGCAGGCGACGCATGTGAGTTAAGGCTATATATAGAGGTTTCTATGCAAAATATCTAATTAAATTCCATAATTACTCTACCTTCCGCACAGAAAATGCTATGACTTGTTTTCTAATACATTCTTAGTACCCACGACATGCGATAGCCAGTACACATTATGACGTCATATTATGACGTCATCGACCTGTACTACAGAAGTTTATAAGAAACATCAACAAAATCGCTTCAGTGCAAGGGCATACCTTACTTTGTTTTACAGAAACAATGTATAAAAAGACGCAGGATATTCCAGGGATTTAAGATATTGCTGCACACATGTCGGCACTGGAATTGTTTAATTACTATTCCTGCAGTTTTAAGTTTAAACAGGGTAAAAATTCACACTTCAGTGCAAGTTTTCTAAAAATTTTATCGATTGAGAAAGTGCAAAGGATTTGTGCAGCAATTTTATCAATTTTAAGAATATTCTCCTTAATATTACTCATTATTTATTTTAAATTAGATAGGATATGCCCTTGCACCGACGTGATATTGTTGATGTGATTCGATCATTATCATGAATGGGAGAGAACAATGACGTCATAATATGACATCATAATGTGCACTTGCATTAATAAACTGTGGGTACTAAGTATGTATAAGAAAATCAATTTGAATCTTCTCTGTACAAAAAAATATACAAATTATGAATTTTTATTAGCTCATTCGCATAGAAATATCCATATTTAGCCTTAACTCACTTGCGGAGCGTCTTTTGACTAATTTTCGGTGTGGTTACCCATGCCCAGTATATACAGGGTTTGCAAAATAAACACTGGGATGAATTCCATGCCAAGGAGAATGAAGGCTGTGGCAGATGCACGGGCAAACATTGAAGATAATATGAGTTTTTAATATTTTTTTTACTTTTGGGGAAATTGTGATATAAGTTTCAATAACTCATGAATTATAAATCAAAATCAAATGAGATTTTCTTGACATTTTCTTTAAAAATGATTTTAAAGAGGAAGATAGGAATACTGAAAACAATAAAAAAGAAATATGAGGTAGAGCCACTTTGGGCCTTATTTGGCCCTGCAAATTTCTGAAAATCCAAAACCGCTCAGTTTAGGTTACAAATGCAATATTTATCACTTTGACTGTTGGTTACCACGTATCTATTTATTGTGACGTCATTTCACATCTAGTCAATGCATTATGACGTCATAAAATGCGTCATTTTCCTCATATCCTGTAAATTCCTTTGAAAATGACCCAAAGTGAAAGCGTTTTTTCAATATTTCATATAGAGCACAACTTCTGATCCAAAATATGCCAATACACAATGAAAGGCTTATTTCTGAAGATCAAAAAACATGTTTTATTTTTTGGATCAAAGGCTGTGCTCATATTTTAATTTTTTTGCTGATGGTAGTCAAAAAACGCATATTTTCTGCAAATTTCAAGAACATTGCAATTTCTCAAAGCCTCATTTCAAATATTTGGATTCTCAAAACAAAATTTCATTATAGAATAGGAAAGCACCACGTGTCTACTTTATTTTGATATGTGAAAATGGTGAGGGTGATAGTTAATTAATTGATATAAGTACAGGGCCATTTTATGCATAAGATAGCTCTTGCTCTTAAATCAACCCCAAAAGTTTACATGCGTTTCTTTTTCCTTTCACTATTAGGTTAAAGTATGTCACCTATAATTTTCAATTTTAGTTTAAATCATAATTTTTGAAAATTTTAAATAGTACAGGGCTACATGTTAATCGTTGTTTCACAATGATATAGGTCTTGGAACTTTTAATTCGAACATTATCAGAAGCATTAAATTAGAACTTTTTTTTTTTTTTACAAATTATTCTGAATTTTAGAGTTTTTTTTGTCGGAAAAATGACATTAACTTTACAAAAGCAATGTATGTATTTACTTATCCTAGGCAAGAGCGCACAATCACTTTATCTTATTACCAGCATTGTTTTCAAGGTACCTGATGACCCTTTGCCCTTAGCTGGATTATTTTCCCTGCGGTCATTCTCCATACTACATTTTATCATCTGGCACGTATTTCAATATACTGAATTCAGGTTGTTCCGGTGTTTGCAATCCTATGAATCTTCTGATTAAAGTACAATCGTGCTTTATTAAGAACCCTATTTCATCAGTTTGTGAACATTTAACTGAAATGTTACATGTAAAAACTATTGTACAATTTGATATTTAATGCAATACAGAATTATATTTTTTTCACAATTCTTATGTATTCTCATTTAGAATACAATAATTGTTCTGAATTATCTTAATCGAAAAAAATTAAAAATTAATTCTATTAGTTTGTTTAGTTTGATTAGTCAGGTTCGTAGATAAAGAAGATCTTCTGTGTACAAAAACAAAAATGTTATCTGATAGTGTTTATGGTAAACAGGAAATACATACTCACTAGCCCATACAAAGGAGTTATAAACAATCATCTAATCTTCTTCATTTCCATAATGATCGTTGTTCAATGACACTTGAATTCTTTTATTTTGATTATTTATTCAATTTCCGTGTATCTTAAACAAACAGTACATTGGTCGTCTAGAACATGTTTGATTTTATAAATCGGTCAACAATTTTAGCCATATATACTCCTTTAAGTTCTAATGGAGTAATGTACCCTAAAACCAAAGACTATGTAGTTTATTTGATAATGAAATTGGAGAGGAACTCCATTATATTATGTCGTGAAACTGTCATTTTTCATCATTTGTTTTATTTTTCTCACACATGCGCAGCTGTATTATATTATACATGCTTCATGTTTGTATCTTCTCTATACTGTAGTGTTGTTTAAGAGAATAAACTATGAATTTCATTAAAATCAACAGTTTTGAATTTTTTATGCAAAAATCTGTTGATTTTTTTTTACGTTTCAAAATTTTGCGAATGACGACTGCTTTGTTTACATTTTCTCTCATTTGTTATTTATTTTTAAGAAAATTATTTTGAGAATACAATAAACTCGCAAATGCTTAAAATTTATCTACAGCAAATATTTCCAGATTTACCTTATCTGTGATAAAACAAACTTTTGATACCATGGATACATGTATTTACAAATAAGGTATTTTTATTGAGGATTCTTAATATTTAGGTCATGTTTACATACATTTATACGTCCTTCCTGTTTGGTATTTACTTGAAAAAAGGATGTATAAAATGCAGTCATTTTATTTAAATAAAGATTTTAAAAAGCTGACAATCCTTTTGAGATCGAAAATAATTTAGTCTGAAATTCGAATGTTTTTAAAGAAGATTCCATGCGGTAAGAGAATACTACTTCATGTGTGTGTATTGATAAATGATTTTATTTCAAACAACCCCACTGAGGTGCAGGAGACTGGTTCTTCGGATGAGACCGTATAAACCGAGGTCCCGTGTTGCAGTAGATGCTGGCAGGAAAAAGATCCCTCCCTGCTCAATGGCCCTGATTGCCGAGTACAGGACAAATTTCGTGGCCCTCCATCGGCAAGTGGTATCCATATGAGTGAATAATTCACGAGAGGGCCGTTAAACAATATAAAGTCAATCAATATTTCAAACAGGAAAAAAAAAAGATCGCAATGTTTCGTTAAAGGTGTAGGGTCCTAATAAGTTCATAGAACAAATTTCGCTTATTGAGTTCCCTTTTTCACACCAAAGATAAAAAATTATACACTATAACGTACATTTGGATATGATTACAATGAAAGCGAAATGTAAAGAAAATTTACTTGTATGATGTATTGCGCAATACCTTGGTCATAAAAAAGATCGATTACAAAATGAAACGCAATAACAAAAAAAAAAACTAGATACGATCTCGTTGCGACCAACGAGAGGTCTTCCGTCCGTTTTAGGAAAAGAACCCACGTAAAATCGAGCTGAAAAAAGATTCAAAATTTTGGTCACAAGGAGGATTGAACCCATGTCGCCAACGTGAATTCGCTTTTTTGTTTTACTTTTTTATCCTCAACGCGCTAACCATTAAGCTATTGAGAGTACTGCTCTAAACATATTTGTGTATACTTTTGCAACAGTTCACCTGTCTAAGAATTATAAAAAACATTCATAATTTCGCGCCAAATTCTACGAGTAAAAATTCGCGCCTTTTCTTTGGACTGATCTATTAAATAGGTATGATAGCTTAAATTAAATTTTAAAAATAAAACATTCTTAGCGCCTTTATTTTATTTCGACGTTAAGAAAGTATATGTAACACATTATACACATTACATATCATATCTAGCCCAGTTACACTAAAGCAGTGAAACGGAAATTAAGTTTTAAGATTGACACTCAACTGCAACGTTCTACTGTAACGTGTCGGACCTGAGCGGTCAGTAGGTCCGTGCTCGGATTATCGAGTTTTACTGGGGATATGATTGAATGCAATATTTACAGATAATAATATGACACCTGCCTGGTGTCTTTAAATCAAATGACCTAAGTGCTTTGTACACTTATATATCTTCAGTTAATACCGGCACCTGCCTAATGCCATATGACAATTGCCTCACCATACAACTGACTATATAAGTCAACAGCCACCTACCTGGAGCCTCTTGATTTAGCCTTTAACACCTGCCTGGTGTCTTACTCCTTACCAAGTTGCCTATATAACTCTAGCCAAGTAGCTACAATATACTTACACAGAATTTATTTTGTAAGAGCTTCTCTCTCCTAATGACAAACCTATAGCTAACGTCACAAAGCTATATTTAAACTAGTCACTGACTACGGCAACTTTGCACAATTCCATTTGATTGAAACACTAATTGGTTTCTGTACTAAAGAGAAGACACGAGCCAATTGGCTGTACTGCCCTCTTGTACCTCAACTTAATCAATGATCATAAGTTATCAGATATCATATTGATAAAATACTACAGACTGCCTTTCTTTTGGCAACACTATTATTATTTTCTAACAGATCATCATTTATCAATAAAACTTGTATAATTCTTTTGTCAATTGACCAATTAATTACAAAATTTACATTGATTATCTATTATAATATAAACAAGTAACGGCAGGTAACTCCTCCAACCATTTCACTACTACGTTAGAGTCGAAGTAGTTTTTTACATTTCATGTATCCTTATGTCAGAATCGTTTAATTAAACGCTCAGCTGCCTCCATAAACCCCTACTCGCAAATTGTCGGAGTTGACAGAGAGAGCCGCCATCTTGGCCCCGCTTCAGATTTTCAAATGTAAATATCTAGAGTTCAGACAAACCAATATCCAAACAACTTACATAGTAAGCATCAATCAAAGAGTCTCTATTATCATTCCAAAAATTAATGAAAAATATTGAAAAACAAAAAAGTTAGAAAATGCATTTTTTTTAATTCGCTTCTCCTTACGACAGGAAGTACCGACGACGAACGAAGAGTCGCGTCCTGGATGGTATATATCAAGATCTTTAATCCTTGAAAGTTTCATGTTGATATCTTTTACCGTTTTCGAGTTTAATCGTGGACAAAATGTCATTTTAATTTCAGAAAATTGTCCGTAACTTGGCACCGGAAGTGAGTTTCCAAATTTTCTCTCAGATATTATAAATTCCTGTTACGACACAACTTTTCTGAAAAATTCATGTAATTTCATCTGGTAGTTTTCGAGAAATTGCGTGCACAAAATTAGAAAGTCAGAAAAATAAGAATAATAATAATAACTAGATATGAAACTCGTTGCGAGCAACGAGAGGTCTTCCGTCCGATTCTGAAATAAAAAAAGAAAGATCTAGCAGAAAAAGTTATTAAAAAAATTCGGACATTCGGGGGAGTGAACCCGAGTCGCCCGTGTGAAAATCCAACGCGCTAACCATTCGGCCATTGAAAACACCGCTTCAAATTTTCAAATGCGAATATCTTGAGATTGCCTTTTTCGATTCTAAAACAAATTACATATTACGCATTTGCAAATGAGTCTCTATTTAGATTAAAAACAACGAAGAAAAATATTGAAAAACCAAAAAAGTGAAAAATTGCTTTTTTTAAATATGCTTCCGGAAGAAACCGGAAGTGTTGACGACGCACGAAAAGGCGATTCTGCAAACCACAAAGTCATGATCTATCATCTCCAATAAGTCTCCAAGTTATATCTTCAACCATATTCGATAAAAGTGCGCGACAAAATCGCATTTTAAAATCAGAAAATTGCCCATAACTTGGCACCAGAAGCAAATTTTTCAAATTTCTCTTCGGATTTAACAACTTCATGTAATGACACATATTTCGTGAAAGTTTCATGAATATCCGCTGAATAGTTTTCGAGAAATCGCGTGCACAAAATTTTGTCAAAAAAAAGAATAAGAACTAGAACGATCTCGTTGCGAGCAACGAGAGGTCTTCCGTCCTATTCTGAACTAAAAAACGAAAAATCTAGCAAAAAAAAGTGATAAAAAAAAATCCGGACATTCGGGGGAGCGAACCCGGGTCGCCCGCGTGACAATCCAACGCGCTAACCATTCGGCCATTGAAAACGTCGCTTCAAATTTTTAAATGCGAATATCTTGAGATTGCCTTCATCGATTCTAAAACAAATTACATATTACGCATTTGCAAAAGAGTCTCTATTTAGATTAAAAACACCAAAGAAAAATATTGAAAAAACAAAAAAATTGAAAAATTGCATTTTTTAAATATGCTTCCGGTAGAAACCGGAAGTGCTGACGACGCACGAAAAGGCAATTCTGCAAACCGCAAAGTCATGATCTATCATCTCCAATAAGTCTCCAGTTCATATTCTCAGCGATTTTCGATAAAAGTGCGCGACAAAATCGCATTTTAAAATCAGAAAATTGTCCAAATTTTCAATTTTCCAAATTTCTCTCCGGATGTAACAACTTCATACAATGACGCATATTTTGTGAAAGTTTCATTGAAAACCGCTGAATAGTTCTCGAGAAATCTTCTGCACAAAATTTTGTCAAAAATAATAATAATAATAATAATAATAAGAATAACTAGAATGAACTCGTTGCGAGCAACGAGAGGTCTTCCGTCCGATTCCGGAAAGAAAACGTAGAATGGAGCTGAAAAATATATAAAAAAAAAAAAAGAAAATTGCACAAAAGGGGGATGGAACGTAAGTCGACAGCATGAAATTCCAACGCTCTTAATATTATACTATTGAAACCTCTTCTCTAAATCCACTTGTTTACATTCACGAAACAGTGCTTCTCTCTTTGAATTATCAAAAGCGGTTCACTATTCAAAATTTACCGCCAAACACCGCGAGTTAATCTTCGCACCTTTTCTTTGGAATGTTTTATCAAATAGAAGTGATATCTTCAATGAAATTGAAATAAGAACGTTCTTAAAGCCTTCGCTTCGAAGTTTTGAAAGTATATTTAACACATTTTACAAATTCCATAATGTACATATGCATGTAACACTAAAGCGATGAAACAATTATATTTTTTTTTCAATTTCCTGTTTATCCCCAATGTGAACTATCCCGATAAGTTTATCGAAAAAGGTTGAAACGTTTCGCCGAAAAACACGGCTTGCCCTACGACGGTCAAGGAATCATGTATCATTAATGCTCAATAACTTGAATCAGATCTTTGAGACAAGAATGCTAGAATAAACTCCATGAAGCGATCTTTAAAAAAATCGTTTTCTTATTTTTGTCTTAGTTATTAGTTTAATATGAAACAAGTGTGAATAGAAAAAAGTGGTTAAGATTTAAACTTACAATATAACTTGATATTCTTTTTTGAGAAAGTATTACTTATAAGTATGATTTAAGATCTGCTTTTCCGTGATGCACAAAAGATATTAGGATTCAAATTTCAATTGCACATTTAGTCTTTTCATTTTCTACTTTGAAAACCAGCCAAAACCAATTATAGAAGACGTTAGTTTGACATAGAACTGCAACGTAACAACGACGTGACAATCGAAGTATTCCTTTACATTTCATTTATCCTCATGTTACTTTCGTTTAAGCAAACGCTCTGCTGCCCCATTGCGAAATACCGGAGACAGCCGCCATTTTGGACCCGCTTCAGATTTTCGAATGCTTATATCTGGAGTTTAGATTTATCAATATTCAAACAAATTATATAGTTAGCATTATAAGAAGAGTCTCTATTGACATACCAAAAATAAATGAAAAATATTGAAAAACAAAAAAAGTTAGAAAATACACTTTTTTTCAATGTACACCTCGTAACGACCGGAAGTAATGACGACGCAGGAAAAGGCAAATCTGCAAACCACAAAGTCATGATCTATCATCTCCAATAAGTCTCCAGTTCATATCCTCAACCATTTTCGATCAAAGTGCGCGACAAAATCGCATTTTAAAATCAGGAAATTGTCCATAACTTGGCACCAGAAGCGAATTTTCCAAATTTTTCTTCGGATTTAACAACTTCATATAATGACACATATTTTGTGAAAGTTTCATGAAAAACCGCTGAATAGTTTTCGAGAAATCGCCTGCACAAAATTTTGTCAAAAAAAAGAATAATAATAAGAACTAGAAACGATCTCGTTGCGAGCAACGAGAGGTCTTCCGTCCGAATCAGGAAAAGAACCTAAAATCAAGCTGAAAAAGTGAAAAAAAAATTGGGTCACAAAGAGGATTGAACCCAGGTCGCCAACGTGAAAATCCAACGCTCTTTTTTCCTCTTTATTCCCAACACGCTTAAATTACGTATTTGAGTCCACTGCTCTAAATGAACTTGAATATACAACAATACACCTGTCTAAGAATCACTAAAGGCGAGCCACTATTTATAATTTCGCGCCAAACGCCACAAGTTAATCTGCACGCCTTTTCTTTGGAATGTTTCATTAAATAAGTGTAATAGCTTCAATAGAATAAAGAAAAGGGAACGTTCTTTAAGCCTAAATTGCGAGGTTTAGAAAGTATATTTAACAGATTGTACATATTCTATATCTTATATAGGTAAGTAACACAAAAGAAGTGAAATGGTAATCATTTTTAACTTTTTTTTAATTACCCGTTTATCCCCAAAGTGAACTAACCCGATTCTTTACACCTTCATGAAAAAGTAGAAATGGTTCGATGAAAGACATGTCTCGCCCTTCGACGGTCAAGGAATCAGATTTCATGTATGTTCAATGTTCAACTTTAAATATCTTTGAGAAAAGAATTATGTTAATATAAACTCCATTAGACGATCTTATTTTAAAAAAGGTTTTCTTATTTCTGTCTTTTTTATTAGTTTAATATGACTCAAATGTGCATGGGAAACACAGTGGTTACGTTGTGAAAAACTAATAAATTTTGAATACTGATCTAAATATAGTTATGTATACAGTACACCTGCAACAGTACACCTGTCTTAGAATCATAAAAGGCGGGTCACTATTCATAATCTGGCGACAAACACCACGAGTAAATATACTGCCCATCCTTTGGACTGATCTATCAAACAGGTGTGATAGCTTCAATGAAATTAAATATTAAATAAAACAACTTCCTATCGCCTTTATTTTATTTCGACGTAAAGAAAGTAAATTTAACACATTGCACACACGTATCTAGCCCAATTACACTAAAGCAATAAAACGGAAATTAAGTTTTTAGATTGTCACTGAATTGCAGCGTACTACTAGGTGAAAGTCCACGTAGTTTTTTTAACTTTCCATGTATCATTTAGTCAAACGCTCAGCTGCCTCCATAAACCCCTACTCGCAAAATGGCGGAGTTGACAGAGACAGCCGCCATCTTGGGTTCGCTTCAGATTTTCATATATTAATATCTAGAGTTCTGATTAACCAATATCCAAACAACGTATATAGTAAGCATCGATCAAAGGGTCTCTATTATCATTCCAAAAATAAATAAAAAATGTTGAAAAACAAAAAAGTTAGAAAAATACCAGTTTTTAAATTTGCATCTCGTAACGACCGGAAGTATTGACGACGCACAAAAATGTGATTCTGCAAACCAGAAATTCATGAGCTATTGTCTCCAATAAGTCTCCAGTTCATATCTTTAGCCATTTTCGATAAAAGTGCGCGACAAAATCGCATTTTAAAATCAGAAAATTGTCCATAACTTGACACCGGAAGCGACATTTCCAAAAAAAATTGTAGACTGCACAACTTCATATCATGACGCATTTTTGGTGAAAGTTTCGTTGAAAACCGCTGCATAGTTTTCGAGAAATCGCGTGCACAAAATTTTGTCAAAAAAAAAGAATAATAATAATAAGAAACAATAATAATAATAATAAGAAACAGTAGAATCACTATAAGGTCTTCCGTGAAGACGGAAGACCTTAATAAGAAACAGTACAATCACTATAAGGTCTTCCGTTGGAGACGGAAGACCTTAAAAAGAATATTGATTTTCAACATTGTTCAGAGTATGTAAAACGTATTTTAATTTTACGTTGAGGGCTAGGTCTATTTGTTTACATTTTATACATTTTTTATGAATGGCATATAGGTCAAGTAAACAGGATGGACAAATGCGTCATTTAAGCATTTATGATATTTAAATGGTGTTTGTCATAAAATATTAAATGTTACATTATTTAAAAAACTTGATTAATGGATATTTGACAGATATGACAAATAAGATAGTAAGTAAAAGCTTATAAATTTTCTATTATAGTTTTAATGATAGTAACAGTCTAACAAATTGTCATATGAAAATAAACAAAGAAAAACATTTTTTTTCTATGTGAAAACAAATATGTTTTTTGACAGATACAAATGTTAAAAAAATGCTGACTGACGTTTTTCATACAAATTGTTAGTCCATTATTTCTAAACGGTATTGAATTCAGATTTTCCCGTTATTTCCCGATCATGACAAGGAGCACACGGAAAGTTTGACCAGTCGGCAGGGGTTGCTAAATCCTGATCACACCTTTGATGTTTTGGAGGACCAAATTTGTTTGCTCCTATTTTTTTGTTTATTTGACTTTGGAGCTGAAAAATACTTGTGGCATTTAAATTGACGCTTTTAGATATATCGACGACGTATTGTCAATTAACAAATTGAATTTCAATTCTTATGTCGATGCAATATATACCGGGGAGCTTGAGATAATTTGAATATTTTACTTGAAAAAACTTAAATAGTAATCTAACAACCAACCTCTATTATCAACGTGCTGACTTTAGTTTTTCTATCGTCAACTTCCCTTACTTTTGCAGCAATATACCTTCATCAACTGCATACGGAGTTTATATATCTCAGATGATTCAATACGCCAGCGCATGCTCTTAATTCTTTGCCTTTTTTTAATATCAGTAAGATATGTCAGAAATCTAAGATTTTTTTGTAAGTTTAAGATTAAAACATTGTGCATGCATTTATACCTAATTGCTATTTGGTAAAATCATTATGCAGGTTCTGTGAAAGGAGTGCAGGGAAGGTCATAGTTGCATGGTAACTCCTGATTCTAGCGAGAATATTTTTTGTAATAAAGGGTACTATTTGGTGTGTTTTGTCACCTCTAGAGGTTATTCTTTTACAAAATTAAACAAGAGGCGCATGGGCCACATCGCTCATCAGAGCACTGTAGGTTGATAAAAAGTGAAAATCAATCCAGTATTGAAAAAGTTAAATTCATAACTCATCCCAATTTCCCCTAAATGGAAGGGGTATCAAGTAAATTGAAGCTAGTACGCTTACGTAGAACGCATACATATTTCTTTGACTTACTGTGGCTTTTTAGGTCACCTGAGTAAAACTATGGTGACCTATTGCTATCCGTTTTTGTCTGTCGTCGTGCGTCGTCCGTTGTGCACCGTGCGTTAATATTTCAACATTTTTAGCTTCTTCTTTGCAACCACTCAACCAAATTCAACCAATTTTGACATAAAAGCATCTTAAGGTTAAGGGAAACAAAAATTGTGAATTTCATGATCCCTGCCCCCCTGGGGCCTGAGGGGTTGCGCCATTAGAATTAATGCAATCTTTACAAATCTTCTACCATACTCCTGGGCACCAGGCAAAAATTTTCTTCTCTGCTCCTGAGTATTTAATAAACTAGCCAAGTATATAGTTATGATGAATAAGACTCCTCTTCCAAATTTGTGACTTTCATGGCCCCAGGGTCAGGGGTTCTGGTGTAAGGGCGGGGCTAAATAGATTTTATGGTGAAAATGCATTCATTCTTTGAAAGTCTTTTTCTCTGCTCCTGGGTATTGAATAAACTAACAAAGTACATGATGAGCAAGATTGCCTCTTACAAAATTGTGAATTTTATGGCCCCAGAGTCAGGGGTTCTGGTGTTAGGGCGGGGCTCTATTGCTTATATAGTGAAAACACATTAATTCTTTGAAAGTCTTCTTCTATGCTACTGGATATTAATAAACAAAGTACATAGTTATGATGAGCAAGAATGCCTCTTCCAGTATTGTGAATTTTATAACCCCAGGTTTTGGATCCTGATGTTATGGAGAGGCTCTTTATAATGATATATAATGAAAATACATTTAAATATTTGAAAATTTTCTTCTTTGAACCTGGGTTCAACTACCTGTAAATTATGATGAGCAAGGACCCTTCTTCGAGAATTGGGGGGGGGGGTCTATTTATATACAGAAAATGAATTAATTGTTTGAAATCTATTCCTTGGTATTTAATCAATAATTTTATAAGCAAGGATGCCTTTTTAAAAATTGTACAATGTAAGGATCAAGGGTCAGGATTAATGTGTGGTAGGGGCACTGCTGATTATTGTTGAATAATACTGATTAGATGAATTGCATTAATGTTGGTATTAAGTAATCAAACTAATCAATTGCTAAGTGTATGTTATGATGAGCAATGGTGCCTCTTTCAAAATTGTGAAAGCCATAGCATCTAGCTTAAACTTGAACCAAATTTAATCACCAGAAAGTTGTTGCATGATGTTCAGGTGACCTATAAGGCCCATGTACCACTTATTTTCGTATACATTTTGGCCCCACCCTATCGCCAGGGTTCGCAATTTGAACAAATTTGAATCTACACCGACTGAGGATGCTTTCATTTATATTTGACCAATCCCGACTTTGGTGTTGATGATCAGAATATTTTTAAAGTTGTTTTTCTATATATTGCTATGTAAGACTTTGGATGTCCATTGTGACTCCATCCTACTCCTGGGGGTCATGATTTGAAAAAAAAAAACTTGAATCTACAAGATGATGCTTCCACAAAAGTTTCATCATTCCTGGCCCAGTGGTTTTTTGAGAAGAAGATTTTTGAATATTTTCTTGTATATTCCTATTTTAAACCCTGATTTTCATTGTGGCCCCGCCCTTATCCTAGGGGTAAGGATTTGAACAAACTTGAATCTACACTACATGCAGATGCTTCCATATAGGTTTGTCTTTCCTGACCAATTAGTCCTTGAGATCTAGAGAAGAAGATTTTTTGAATATGCCACAAAATTATCACTATTTCTCAATTATCTTCCCGTGTAAGAAGGTGCAAAAGGTGTGCCCCCCCCCCTTTTTTTTAACAAACTTGAATTTCCGTCAGCCAAGGATGGTTTGTGACAAGTTTGGTTGAAATTGACCCATTGGTTCTGGAGAATAAGTCGCAAATATGGAAAATTTACAGACAGATGGACCGCTAGACAGACGGATAGACAGACAGTCTGGACAGACAGACGGACGCCGGAAAAACTCATCAACGATGAATTTAACTTGTTCCAAAACTTTTTCTGTTGATAGTCTTAAAATAACGTTCTGATGGCTTCCTAAATGCATTGTTTCCAATGTATATATACACTGTACTTAAGATATTATGCTTTTATCTCTCACGTACATCCATAGTGAAAAGATCATCTATTTAAATACGTATCTATCTATATAGCAGATGTAATGAATTGCCAGTCTACACGCAATTGCTTCACATCTTACCTGTATAAATAAAAGAAGAATCTGAAATTACTGTCACAATCAAAGAGTGGACTTCTGACTCGTGACATTATTAGACAATCTGGAATCGGTAAATATACAAACGTATCTAATGACTTACACGTATATCTCGGTCTTTTCTAAACAAATTCACAATGCGTTATAGTTATAATTCATAAGTATATAGATATAAATAATCGCTTGCTACCATTCTTCTTTTTTCTTACATTGAAATATATACAGAATGAAATGCCAAAATTGAGAAACAAAAATGATCTCAGCAAAATTAAACCTTAAATTAGTAGCGATTTTTACATTAATATGGAATTATGCTTTGCTTAAGAAGTATATTAAATGTACTCATTATAATCAAGTAATTTTATATACAATTACATCCATTTTATAAACATGATTACAGAAAAAAGCAGTGACTATAAAAAAAGAACAAATATGGCTAAAATATGAATCCATGAAAGTTAGGCAATTCAAAAGGCTGAACAAATCTGAATATCTGAATATTTTTGTCTTATATTTTTGAAACTTGTGATTGAATAATTATTTTTTAGATAAAAATTATGTTTATATAAAAATAACTCTTCATTTATTTTCAAGTGAATCATTATATTATACATGCATTTTTTTTTTTGTTTTTTGAAGGTTAAAATTAGTTTTTTTTTTACTTTATAATGGATCTGAGTATAATCAATGCTAACAATGCTCCCATTTGATATTTAATTCATTAAAACCTGCTTTGTAGTATAAAAAGAACTAGAGCAACCGGTATGCAGCCTTTGAGACGATGTTTATCAGAAAGAAATGGACAAATTCAACGTCAAGGAGAGAGAGCTAGAAGTAAAAGTCTTCATTTTGAACCAACACTTGTCAGAACCACGAATACCAAAGTTGGGACACAGCACATTGCAACAGACCTGTTTCTTTATTTGATACTAACATTTCTATTTGTCTTAAATTATGATAAAGAGCTAAGAAAGTGCAAACTGTGTGACTACTGCAAAATTAACAAGAAAAAAGGCCACAAAAGGAAAGGTCAAGAGGAACGGACAAACACTTTAGAGACTCAAATGAATGATTGTCTTATTAAATTATTATTTGATTGGTGTGATTTAGAAAGACCTTTGAAAAATTTACTGTGGTATGATTTAGCAAACAAAAGTGTTTCACTTCAGAAATTATTTCCATTTTTGTTTGAAGATTACCTTAATTGTGTGAGGTCAGTGCAAAGAACAATTATTAAAGTAATGCCTCTCATCGACTGTTCCAAGACATTAGAAGAATACGTTCAAAAAGAACTAAATTTATCTCAATCTATAAACCCTCTTAATTCTTCAACACCAGAAGGAAGTCCACATTCTATGAACATGGAAGTTATACGTATAAGCACTTTTCGTAATTTCCCACAAACAACTTCAATATCTACAATACGACTTGCTAAAGAGGGATTTTATTACACAGGCGATGGAAACAAAGTCGCCTGTTTTGCTTGTGGGGTTCATCGGGATGGATGGAAAGCAGATGATGATCCCAGAGAAATCCACTGTCGACTGTCTCCAAATTGTCCATTTCTAATTTCATGTCAGTCTGGAAATGTTCCTGTACAAGAAAAAGAGAATGTCGCAAGCAACCATACCGATACACAACCACGTGAAGAAAATGGTGGATCGACTTCGGGTCCAGCTCCAACAATTGCTACTTTCAACTCTAATCAAGGAGGAGACGAGTTCAACGTTACAAGTTCAGAGAGGCACGAGAGAAGAAGACCTCATCAAAGATCGAGAACATTACAGGAAAAAATCAATGTCTTTCTTAGAAACTTAGATCCACTTGGAATTAATTTTGAGCGTCCAAAGTACCCCGCTTATGCAGTTGTAGCAACCAGAGTAAGTTCCTTTAATGACTGGCCGTCAAGTTTAACGCAGACGCCGCGTGATCTTGCTTTGGCGGGATTTCTTTATGCGGGGTACGGAGACTACACACGCTGTTTTTTCTGCGGAGGGGGATTACGTAATTGGGAACCAGGGGACGATCCCTGGATTGAACATGCCAGATGGTTTCCGAAGTGTGCATTTTTGAGACAGAACAAAGGAGACGAATTTGTTGCCTTGGTGCAAATCGAACATAATGAAATGGTAAGGGATAAAAATATTTTTCAATATTACTGAAATTAAATCAACAGAAGCGGAAATTAAAATATTTGGTTTCTGATTTCCTTACCTTAATAATTGATTTTCATAAGGAATGTTACAGGAGGCATCAGAAGCCATGAACACAGAAGAGGCAGCAGTGGGTGCAGTATCAAACACATGTAGGAACAATAGTAAATTAACAAAAGCAGAAGAAAGGAACACAGCAATTTCGGATATTTTCAACTTAGTTTCAGTCCAGAGTGTCGTAGAAATGGGTTACACTCGACAAACTGTAAAGGAAGCATTTGATCTTCTGAGAGTAACAAAACGTACTTGATTTATTTCTAAATAATTAGAATCAAGTATTTTAACGAATTAATAGTTTTTGTTTTTTCTTTACTCATCCATATTCTCAATACTATTTTCAACTATGTTAAATTTGTATTCACAGATATAGATGACATCTCAGGAGAAGAGTTAATTGATGCCATTCTGTCAAAAGAGGAAAACAGTACAATATCAGATATCCAACCTGCTTCTCATAATCCTGAACCAAAAGCCCAAGGGAGAACATATAATGATGCAGGAGATACAACTGAAATTAATAAAACGGAAGACAAACCTAACATAGATTCCTATAGCGGTAAGTAATAACGAACTAAAAGTCTCTGATTCCTCATGTTTAATTTAATAAAAAAGAGTTTTATAGGTATGATGAAAATAAAACTCTTTGAACAGTTCTGTGTCATCCCCTTGAATAGAACATGGGTTCATATCATCATGTAATAAATACATTTAAGTTTCCCTACTTGATTACAGATCTTTCTTGGAAAACCTTCGTAACTGATATAGATCTTGTAGTGTTTTTACTTCTCAGAGGATACATGTAATTGATAATTTTAAATTTTAATTTCCAGACACCAAGTCTTTGATAGAAGAAAACAGAAGACTAAAGGATCTCCGGGTTTGTAAAATCTGTCTTGAGAACGAGGCTTCTATCGCCATGTTACCTTGTGGTCATCTCTGTTGTTGTCCAGACTGTGCTCCGGCCATGAGGAAATGTCACATCTGTCGGCAGTTTGTCAAAGGGACCGTTAAAACGTGGCTGGTGTAGAGGAATCTGAATAGAATAATGACGATATGGATATAAAAACGAAATCATATTTGGTAATTTTCACAGAGTTTTATAAAGGAGATATTAGTTTCAGTATTACTTATCTTTTTGAAAGTTCCAATGGTGATTATAATTGTATTTATTTTAGACATATTTTTTGTTTTGCGTGAGTTATTTGGTGTAAATCACACAGACCTGTCACGTAAGCGTTGTTGTACTGGTGTAAGGATTATGTTAAAAATGCGTAAACAAAAAAACACTCTTGAGAAGTGTATAAAACACAAACCCGTGAAAATTCCCGAAGTGAGATCAGGTGCATGCAAGAGAAAACATCCACTTTTGACGGGTCTTCTGTACTGTAAGAACAGATCAGAAAGTCCCAGAGTTGTGGTTGACCAGAACTTGATAAAGGTGCTAAGTCTGTTTAGAGATGATGCAAATTGAACACATTTTTCTCTATGAAATGGTGCAAATTTTTTTTACGTATTCTCAGACTTTTTAAATTATAAATTATAAACTTTAGATATTTTGATTATAATTTTACTCTAAATATGAAATATAGAGATACCTCCTTTTTTGTAATGAAAATATCTTATATAATTTCAGATATAAACAGTAAATGCCTGAATGCAGCTAAATTATTCATTGTTATATAGAAAACACTACGAGCATATCATTTATGTATAAGTATTATTCCAGTGAAGCTGGTATTTGACTTTAAAGATAGTAAAAAGTATTTTCCTTTGTTTACAAGGCAAATTAAAATAACTATTTTCATTTGGTTTATTTTAATTACTTATTTATATGTCCAAACTGTAGTTCATGGTTACGAGCTATACATCTTAGTGGATGAAAACATGCAATAACTCAATTCCATGTTCTTTGCTTTGCAAGGAATTTTGATTAAGTTATCCAATCGCAAAGGAGTTTGGAGGAAAATAGTAATTCGATTGTTTGTTTGTGTGTATGTGTGTGTAAGGGTGTGCGTGAGAGAGAGAGGGTGTGAGAGGGTGTGTGTGTGTGTTTGTTATTTTGTTTGATTTGGTTATCCTGTGAGAAACCTATGACCCGTAGTATCGATGTCCACTGCTGCCTTGATTTATGTAGATATGCTATTTGAGAAGGGACGATCGGTGTTGTGGTGCCATTGTTTATCTTGCTTTTATTTATTTCTTTTCCTTTCTTTTTATATTTATCTTCTTTCTTTGCTTACTTTTTCAAAAATGTACTGTACCCCCCCCCCCCCGGAGACTTTTACATTCATCGTCTGATGACACTTTTTGCGATTAGATGCCCTTATTAGTGTCTATGACTACATTGAGCAATGAAGGGCCCCTTCATTTCCGCACCAACGGTAATAGTAGACTTTAGTTTAATTGTTCTCAACATATGAATGGTTTGATTTAACTCATTTGACTTTTCAATAAATAAAGGAGCATAAATACACAAATTTCATAAACCCTTTATATTTGTGTATAAATTATTTTTCCAGTATATAATTGTTCCCGACTCCCAAGACTCCCAAGCTCTGTTTTTTGATGAAACTTTTTTTTACAACCTTTGGCGTCTTATTCCTGTTTCGAGAATGCCTGTAAAATTGAAATTTAAATGCAAAATACTTTTTTAACTTAATTTATTTTGATTTCAGTGACAAATACAATAGATTTTCCAACTATATGTTCGTGTTGATGTCCAACTTCATTTCCCTGTTCGACAAAAATAATCGCACTCCCTTAACACGAAATCGCAAATCATAGCACAAGGCCTCATGTTGTAACCGTGAATTGCACGACATCTTTTATCACAAATGGTAGTAGCTTTATAACATGCTTGGTAGCAGTGTGGGGTCCGGCTCTCTCCATAACAGATGAGAGAAGAAAAACAAACAATCGAAGCAAGAATCCAGTCTCATTCTAGAATAACTAAAATTCAAAATAGAATTGAAAATATATTTTCATGACTTGATAACTTCAAATAAAAAAACATTATGTTGGTTAAGAAGGCATATTATTTTTTTTCTGATATGATGCTTTTCACTAGTAGAAATACTTAAAATTTTTATCCAAGCAGAACTCGTATATGTATCTGAAGACCTTGAGGAAGGAACATAATGCTTGGAAAATAATTTTGCTTTCATAATAAAAGTTAATTTTGTAACCACAATCTATTCGGCCACGAACTTATAAAATAATAATTTTCATATGAATATTGATTTCTACACACATTATATTGAAATATAATATAATATTTAATTGTAAAAAAAAGATAAACTGTCACTTACTTTTCTTTTTTCCCGCTACAGATTGAATAGAAATAGAAAGGTTTTGTTCCTTCGTAGCCAATTTATAAACATGAGTAGGTTTTTTTATCGTTTGTTATTTCACATACACGAAACCTGATAATTAGTGGAGAATAGTTCAGCTCTCAACATTTTCTCCACATCTGTTGTTTGCAAAACTGTATTGCTTTCAAAATAAATATTGAATTTATAAACTAGTATGTTAAATTTTAGCGAGTCAGGAAAGTGTCTAAATTTTTGGATTGATATCATTTATGTGACTAGATTTATAAAACCAAGAGAAATCTCCTGTTAAGGAGGCTGGGGCTCAACAATTTAACCGCAAATTAACCACCAGATTTAACATATTTTCTAGATACAGTATCCTAAGCTGTCAACAATCATTTGGCAAAGAAAAAATTCATACATTTTAGTTTTAAATTTTGATAATTTTTGTATATCTTTATATGGAGCTCTTCTTTTAAAGGAGATCGAAATGGTCTGAAAATGGCTGCCACCTCCCAGCCTCATTAATTAACAATCACGGAACAGTGCATAATTTTCAAAACCATAGAAATGTTTAATAATTTTCTGAAAACAATCTGTAAACTAGTATGCAACAGTAATCTCCGCTGATTATAACTTCTCTCTGTCAAAAGTACTTATATTTATTTAATACCAAATATGTGTTATTAATGACAATCAAATAAGGATAATCTTGTTCTGATGGTTCCCTAATAAAAATACTATAGTCAACTATAGTGATAATTTTGATCCAATGAAAACTTTGATTTGCAATAGTGATAAATTTGACTGTTTGATAACTGTAGTATTTTTGTTGGGGTTTACATGTCATATTTTTGTAATCATCACGGTCCTAAAAAGTCAGATAAAGTGAGCCATGACAATCTCAAATTTTCTTCTGAGTCAATTTTTTGGATCAAAATATTATTCATTTATATAAATCTAATCTTGAAAAAAAATGATATATTGCTAAAATGAATTTCATCAAAATCTAATAGTTTTTTAAAGTAGTTTTAAATACCCATGCATTCTATTTTAAACAATTTCTTAAAAGGAACGGGAAAAAAAGAATAATATCAATATATTGTCAACAATGAAATCAATTGTCTTTGTAAGAAAAAAATTGGTACCCTCTGCGTCCCATATGAATATAATTGGAGTGCCCATGTTTTGCTGTGGGAAATCCAAAGAACAAGTCAGATCAAAATGTAAAACAGGAGGAGCACAATGGCAATATGTAATAAAGATTCTCTTAAACTTTCATCAAATTTCATTTGGTGGCAAGAGAGATGATGAGAATAAGAGATGGATACCCCACAGCGTAACCGACAGATGGACGGTGTTCTATAAATAGTAATAACTCGATATTTGGACATGTGAACATGGAGTGTCGATTCTTTATGTACTATAAAGGTCAAGGTCATATGAGAAAATCAAAGATGAAATACTTTGTCTTCATCTACTGAAACTATCATTTTTGTTGATATTGAATTTTTGTAATCTCCAAATCATCTGAAAGTATCGGTTATATTTTCATTATTTTTGGGACATTTTATTCTGGGACAAATTTAAATCATTATTTATGTCTGTTCTATAGTGTATTGTTACATCACATTTTACTCATATTTAGCAGTATCAATATAACTTAATAAATTCAAGTAATAAGTAGTCTTTATAAACAGCATCACAAAGGTTTGCAATCGATCAATTTAAATTTTTAAAAGTCGAATGTCTGTTTTATAATTATCTTACTGGGATCAGATAAGCCATATTTCAAACTATGTGGACAAAAGCAGTGCAATTGAATATCTGATATTATAAAGAAAAAAATTGTAGCCTAGAGCAACACATTTAAGTTTCAAAACAAATTGAATATGAGGGGGAAATGGCCTATACATTTTGTTTTTTTTTACTAAGTGTAAAATACTCCATGTTAATAATATCGGAATATAATCGGAATGATTAATTGATAACCGCCAATATAAATGTATCATGAGAGAGCATATCTCATCTTCTGCAATGTAGAAGTTGTGTATTGCCTTTAACAGATGTGTAGTGAAATAGCTAGAGGGGGTATTTTTTTTAAACATGTTTACAACATTTATATTTCTTACTTTTCTAGAAAATACAAACTTTTGTTAAACATTAGGATCATCAAAATAGTAAATATTACAAACAAAATGCAATTATCTGTATTAGATTGCAATCGATGCACATGTAAGCGACCTTGCTGTATGAATAGCCTTACCTTTTAACATAAAGCCAATTGCGTGACATATCAGATTTACTTCAGTAATGTTATCTAGTATTGAATCCGAAAGCCCGATCAATTGCAGAATTTAACAGTAAAGCTATACTCTGAAACATCTAAGATAATACAGTAACCTTTATTTTCTGACATGCATGTGACTTAAAAAGGATAGAAAAAAAACTAACTACATCTACAGGACACCTTAATTTACTGAATTATCTCTAATATAATATAGAGATAACTATATCAAAAAGGGAAAAACGAATCCCTGGCACTTTGTCAGAATGGATTAAGAAATCAAATATATATGTTAAACTTTTGTATGAAGTGATTGAGGGTCATCAATAAACCACATTTCCTCTTGTGATCAATAATTGAGCATTAACTCAATCATCCACGAATATACACGATACTGTTACTTAACTCTGCTGGTGAAAATTACGGTTTTTTGGTCAAATCAGATATGTGATAAAA
This sequence comes from Saccostrea cuccullata, assembly GCF_032062105.1. Classification (NCBI taxonomy): domain Eukaryota; kingdom Metazoa; phylum Mollusca; class Bivalvia; order Ostreida; family Ostreidae; genus Saccostrea; species Saccostrea cuccullata. The sequence goes on along the minus strand of NW_026923258.1, from coordinate 22,383 downwards.
TATTTTAGATATATCTATTAGCTTAAAATTAAAAAGAGGAAAGTTGAACCATTTTAAATTATCCTTTTCATTCTAGAATTTTATATTCTCGAACTAAGATATTTATTACCTACCTTAATAGCCTTTTTTTAAGAAATTAAAACAAAATAGCATAATTGTACATCAAGGCAACATTCGTTATCTACTTCAACTGAAATTAAGTCACTTCCATTCCGCACAGGACATAACCCATAAACAAATACACAATTGCATTTCTACATCCCCTCTAACTCAATTAAAATGGGATTAAGAGCTATTATTATGATGTAATTATAATCTGTTATTGCACTTAACATGCAATTATTTATTATCGATTGCATTTGTGCATTTGTAGTGTCATTCCGTGTCAAAGAAAATATCATGTAAAAGCTTTGTATTATATGTTTTAATTCATTATTTTCTAATGAGAGGAAAGGAAAGATTACTCTTCAAATTGCCAGTGTTTAGTGAATGTATGAACGTCTGCAGTATTTACTGTAATTCATACACATTTATTACATCTTCGCTATCATCTAGCAGGTATGTCAGTATTGAATAGACATGTATAGTATAGTATAGTATTGTATAGTATAGTATAGTATAGTATAGTATAGTATAGTATAGTATAGTATAGTGTAGTGTAGTGTAGTGTAGTGTAGTGTAAATGTGTAGTGTAGTGTAGTGTAGTGTAGTGTAGTGTAGTGTAGTATGGTATCTCTCCGGTATAGTATAGTATAGTATAGTATAAAAATGTATAGTATTTTTGTATAAAATTGTATAGGAACAAATTTCTAAAGGTATAACAAAGTATAGTATAGTATAGTATAGTATAGCGTCGCAAAAATATTTTCCATCAAGGCATTCTTGTAGATATACTGGTACTGGTTTATTTGAGAGTTTCTATTCATCCTTATCTTACATTCTAATTACTTTTGTATCTATTGACTTATTTTACAGCACTATGTAAACTAAATTTTTATTCTAAAAAAATTAAATTGTATCGACATTTAAAAGACACGTTTTTGTAGAATGATTGCAAAACCTTGCGCAATAGAATACAATAAATATTGGAATATTTTTAAACGCAATATTATCACAGCTCTTTTTCCACATACCATAGTTATAAAAATCAAAGTTATTACATTTAACGTTAATTTAAAGTTTGTTGTTTAAATAATATACATTTCATTTTAAGTATAATATATACGGCAAATAAACATCATTTCAGCATTTACTTTAGAATTTTTTTTAAAAGTTGTCAATAAAATATGTTTTTTTTTCTTTTAAGGCATGGTAAATAAGTCAAATTAAAAAGATATAATAATGCTTTATTTCATCATTCATTTTTTTAAAGTTGTTAATCTTTTAAAGAATATAGATAATATTTTTATATTTTATATCTTAATGATGGCAAAATTTAAAATAGCCAATGAAAATTAACAAAAATTATCTAAATATTATTTCTAAACAAAATTCAGATTTTACAGATGTTAATGTAAATTTTACTTGTCAATTTCTATAAACAATGCTTTATTATTTCCTTTCTTGGAAAGTAAAAATGTTATATAGTCATGATATAGTATTGACAGGAGAAGGATAGATTTGCATGTTGTAAAATTATTTTTCCTGATTTGTTGGAAAGGAGAGCGGAAGAGGGATTTTATTACACTGGCGAAGGAAACAAAGTCGCTTGTTTTGCATGTGGTGTTCATCAGATGGATGGATCAAATGCAGCTGATGATCCCCGGGAGATCCATCGTCGATTGTCTCCAAATTGTCCATTTCCAAATTCTTGTCAATCTGGAAATGTCCCTGTACAAGAGAAAGAATGTCGTTGGCAATCATATCGACGATCAAGAACGTGAAAAAAATAGTGGATCGACATTGGGACATATCATTCAAACAGGAGAAAGAAATCTTTTGCAGAACTTAATGCTGTCAATGTCAATTAATGAAATAAGACAAAGAGAAAAAAAAGGTTTCCAGTACCGACAATTACGACAACTCTAATCAAGAATGAGACGATCTCAACGTTACATCTTCAGAGAGACACGAGAGAGAAAAACCTCATCATAGATCGAGAGCATTACAAGATAAAATCAATGTCTTTCTTAGAAATTTAGATCCTATTTGAATTAATTTTGAGCGTCCAAAGTACTCCGCTTATGCAGTTGAAGCAACACGAGTGAGTTCGTTTAATGACTGGCCGTCAAGTATCACACAAACTCCACGTTATCTTGCTTTGGCGGGTTTTCTATACGTGGGATACGGAGATTACACACGCTGTTTTTACTGCGGAGGGGAATAACGTAATTGGAAACCTGTGGATGATTCCTAAATTGAAAACGCCCGATGCTTTCGGAAGTTGGCATTCTTGAGACAGTACAAAGGAGACAAATTTGTTGCCTTGGTGCAAACTGAATATAATGAAATGGTTGGGATAAAAAATATTCATATAAATGAAATTCAATTATCAGCAACATCAACTAAAATAACACTTTTCTTTATAGTTGATTTTGATGATTGAATTTTATATGGAACTTACAGGAGGAATAAGAGGCCATAAACACAGAAGAGGGTGTAGCATCCAACACATGTAGATACAATATCAAATTAACAGGAGCAGAAGGAAAAACGCAGAAGAGAACAAAGCAGAAGCAGAACTTTTAAAGGAAATGTCAAAATGAAATCACATACACTGTAACTGTTTCATATGAGCAGGTACAAAATATTAACCATCTACCATTCGTCTCTCTCGTCACTTAGGCTTCTATCGCCATGTTACCTTGTGGTCATCTCTGCTGTTGTCCTGACTTTGCTCCAGCCATGAGGAAATGTCCGATATGTCGTCAGTTTCTGAAACCAAAATTCAATAACTTAAAAGGTGAATCTTTTTTTTTCCATTTTCATGTTGGTCTACTTTATTGAATTTCAAATTATAGTTTTTTTTATAATAAACTGATTTCACAGCTTTAATTTAGCTATTATTTTCATAATTAACCTCCTCTAATTATTTTTCTTCACTTAGCTTACACCTACTTTTTTTGTATTTAACACTGTTTAAAGTGTTAAATGTTGATCACGCAAATTAAATAATTGTCTGGCGTGTTAACTGTATTTGTAGTACGCTTTAATGTATCATTCAGAGAATTTTCATTTTAGAAATAAAAAAAAATTACTCATATCTTAAATATGGAATTAAATGAGATTTCATTATAAAAATGGCTCAAGAGATTTTTAGCGGGTAATTGGTGACTGAATGACCAGCAGAGGACTGAATGGCCGAAAAAGGGAGGTCGGTGGAAACGTTCAATGTGTCTGACGTCTGACATAATCCAAAATTAGAGACGGTTAGACAGAGCGATATGAGAAACTTTGAGTTTGTCTTATGGTACTGCTCAAAGATTTTTGAAAGAGGACTAAATTATGTAAAAAAAAAAAAAAAAAGAGTGAGAGTATAATGGGTGCCAATATTTCTTTTAAAAAGAGAAATATATGTGTTTGAGAATCTCAAATATATTAAATGAAACGAAGGGAAAGCGTTCAAGTGTATGGCGGCGCATATCCGTCAAATGACGTTCTTTATTAATCATTATAATGTGAATGTTTCAAGACTGATTTGTAATAAATTTTGCTTTTATCATGTATGATTTCGTTGATTTGTGTCGACTTGTAGCAAGTTTATCGAAGTTGTAACATTACTTTTGGATCAACCCTAGTAGTTAAAAATATTAAAAGATTTTCGTATTGACATGTATCTTTTTACATCGCATCCTTATTATCCCGCTCATAGCTCTGCAATCCATTTAATTCACTAACTGATATTACTTTGTTTTTATACACCTTTTTGATATAATGCAGCACTTGTCACAAAGGTTTAATTTTCATTAAGGTTGCAATCTATTTTGTTTATTACTACTATGCACATAAGTGTATCTCAAATGTATGGTTAAAATCCACTAAAAATATCAAAAACAGACGGAAATTACCCCTCAAAGTCTTTTTCATTTTCTCTGATCGAAAATTCAGACAAACTGGAGATTAAATCCAAATCAGCTTACCGAGAAAAGTCGATTTACATACAAACCCATTTGCTTATTAAAAATTTTATGATCTTTGTGTGGAAAAGACTTCTACGGTTATCCTAGGATTAACTCTTTATTATATAGAATTTGGATGATGCAGTGTATAATTGATTTAACGCATAGGTGTTTTATGCTTTTTCATTGAAAATCGCTTAGCCGTTCCAGAAAAAAATGTACAAATTTTTATGACTTATATACAAAGGGCAAAGCTCCATGATGGTCGGAAACAGATTTTGATAGGTCTTCTAAGTTCTCTAGGTGACCTACACAAATAATTAAAATTAACGAAAAAAAAGCGAGCACTTGAAACAAAAAAAATCACGATGTCCTTACTCGAGTTCTTTGTCATATAAGGCCCAAAATTTACAAAAAAGATTAATAACCTTGATTTTACATCGTATTAGTACATCGCAACCTGCATACATTTGTCTTGAGGGGTACTATTTTCTTGCACAACTTTAACTATAACACAAAAACGAATCAAATAAATAGATTTTTTAGGCGTAGAACAAAACTATACCTTCATCAAACTAGCAATGACTACATAAAATCTTAAAAAACAAAAGTGTATGGTACGATTTCGATTTCTTCATATCCCTAAGATACCTCTGGTATCTTTCAAATTTACATTGAACTTATCAGGGAAATCCTTTCTCACTATTTTTCGGAGTGTCTCTCAACTTTTTAAAATAAACTTGTTATTGTGCAACTAAACTATGTGAGACTCTTGAATAATATACCAGGGTATATAATAATGCGTTTCGTTAAATACGTGTTAAATTTGTTGCAGTCAATACCCCCAAGAACTTTATTCAACATGTATATTTGTCTAATTGCTTTTTTTTATGTTAGGCTAGTTGAAGCGGAGTACCATACCTTTGTGTGGCAAAGTTGCAGTAAGTACAACTTACACTATTTTGGATATTTATTTTTTAATTACCTTTTTTCATTTGATAATATCAGCTTCAGCAAAGAATTAAACATATATGTTCATTATTGTTGTTGATCATGAGAGTTGACAATGATTGACAACAAATTTCTCACAATAAACTAATTTCCTTCAGTGAAACTTCTCCAAACCGGCTCCCCTGAAAACCGGTTCTCCCTGAATATCGGCCAAATTTATAAGTCCCGGCAAAATTCTTAACATTTCTTTACACATAAACTCTCATAAAACCGGCCACCCCTGAAAACCGGACATCGGCCACTTTTCCAAGAACAAAAGTTAAGAAACATAGGAAATTCCACCTCATCATACCGGCCACTTTTTGATTTAAAGAGATTTAATTGTCATTTGCCAGAGGGGTAATAATGACCGGCCGGAGGTGTGAAAAATAGCCTACCCACGGGAAGTCAGAGGTGTGAAAAACTGAATATGACCTCCCAGGGTTTCCTATTGTTTAGCCGTCTTGAAGGGGTAGTCATTATGCCAGACTACGTTAATGGCCGGTCTAAGCTGTGTACATATAATTAACATCAATTAAACTTGAATTAATAAATATCTAGCAACTAATAAATTTAAATTACAGAATGAATAAACAAATTATCGCACGCCATATTGCATCATCTTTTTAAATACACATAAGCGGCCTTAAAATTGGGCACTGTTAAAAAATGCTAAGGAAAAAAATAAAATAAAATGTTTACCAAAATATACATTTCATAATTTAAATAACAGAAGTTTTGCTCAGAAATGTTTTAATTATTTACTTTTAGCTGAAGTACAAACAATTTTTTTAATGACGTAAGCGATACACGGATACACATGCAGTATACTGTATAGAGTCTAGTCAAGGTAAAGGGTCTGGTTTATTTCTTCGCACAAGTTAATAAAAGTAACCTTCCATGTTTCTCTCTGTTCTTATTTTTTAATTTCTTTTTATAAAAATTAACATGTATGTCGAATTTATCCTCACTAATAATAATTTCCATTTTTTTTAAGACCTTAAGAATACATTACGTGTCTGCCGATAATTAATAACATGTTGACAAGTAATTATAAAAGACACTAATTTCTTCAGTAAGTTAGATTCTCGGGAAACCGGTCATCCCTCTAGTCCGGCCATTTTATTCAGTCCGGCAGCTGGCCGGTTTAGAGAAGTTTTACTGTATTTTGGTATAAATTGTTTCTATTTAAACTTTCTTGTAAATGAGAAAATTTATTGTTCATATTCATATGCACGTTTTTAATTAAAAGCGTTACATATTTTTCATCTGTAAAAACTATCGTTTTCTATTTCTTGCCAACATTTAATGCAAAATCGTTTATAAAGTCGCAAATGACATGGATTGATCTTGTTTTAAGAGGAAAATGAACAATTTAGATTCAATTTTGAACGATCTAAACGCGAATAATATGCGATCCCTGCTTAAAAAGTAACGCGTTACACGCTTAAAATTCCTTTTATCTGTGCTGTAAAATTCTACATTTTGCATTAAAATTATTTAAGGAATCATTGTCTAGTTTTGAGAGTATGCCAGGGCATCAACAATAGTGGGAAACATGGGATAATTTACATAACGGGCGAAGCCTGTTATGCTAAAATTAGCCCATGTTTCCCACTATTGTTGATGTCCCTGGCATACTCTCAAAACTAGACAGCGATTCCTTATATTTCCATTTCATTGTGAAATAGAATTGTAGACTTAGACATTAAAAATGTAGACTAATAGATTTAAATTACACGAGGACTTCCATGCCAATTTCAATAGTCCTCGCACACTGACGTCAAACACCTAGGCAGCCGCACGAGATTCACATGCACATTTTCCTCCTTAGCGTCAGATACAGAGACAGATGTGCACGAGATTTGCATGCATTTTAGGCCTCCTTAGCTTCTGACCTAACGACCTGCCTAATTTACATTCCGGCAGAATTATCAAGAAATAAACTCCGACAACTTTCAAAGAGTTATCGCAGAGAAAAAAATTAGAAATGGAAATATTTAAATGTTATTTTCTTACTAGAATCAGGTAGTTCTATTAAAAATCTATCCAATCATACTAAATTCGCCCATATTGCGAGTATGTTTTTAAAATCATCGATGAGTTTAATAGGTCAGATTCTAAAATTCTAAAATTGTAAAATGGCACCAACATCGCACGTAACGTCGTAATAGACTGCTTTGCTTTTATTATGATTTGTTTCTTCCCTATTTGTGAGACTAGCAGAGATTTAATCTGCATACTTATTCTCTTCGTACACAGCCACTAATACAGATCACCAGGCCATTAAGGTTCACAGTGCCAATGTGTCACCTACACCAGTCCAAATCCCTGGACCACTTTATGTATCTTTCACAGTATTTGTTCTGAAGCAAATAGAATTAGGAACAGAAATTAGATTTGATGTTACCAGACATTCCACCCTAGGATATGATATACATGTCTCTTGTCTGTTTTTTCCTTTAGAAAGATGGTAGGTTATTGATTATTTATTTATTTATTTATTTATTTTTTGTTTTTGTGAAAGTGTTTTGATTTGTTCAATATTTTGCATTAAGTAAACGGCATTATTCCTGTTTAAGTTTAAACTATAAATATGAAGACATGTGTATTCGCAAACAATATTAAAGCTTACTGTTAAACAATGTATATGAATAAGTAATTATTCCTGACTAAAACTCTTTAAATTTTATAAAACAAAAATGGGTTCTTACTTTCCTTCTTTCCTGGAATGTTTTGCAGCACCTTGGATGTATGTTCCATCTTTGAAATTTCGGCCAATACAGCCAATACAACCAATACAACTCGTCAGATCATAAAGATGTTTGAGTCAGTGAGGGTTAGCACACACTGCCCTGTCGCAATCCAGCACATAACCATAGTTGATTATAGAATCGATATCCCCAAATTGGATGGTCTTGCAAAATATTTAGTACCGGTAAAAACCATTTCATCATTACTTTTTTTTTAAAATCATCGTATTATTAGGACAAATTTGAATACACAAGTTACTTCAAAAACGGTTGAATATAGTGCTTTTTTGACAGGGTGACTATACAGTTAAGGCAACTGTTTTACATCAAGCTACAGGAATCGAACTTGGCTGCTTTCGATTCAGTATATCATTAAAAGAGAAACCAAAGGATTATGGTTGGCTCCTGGGGAGGAAACGTCGTAACAACAAGAATCCCAATTGATCTTCATTTCGTTGCAGATTAATTTGTCTTTGACTCGAATATCAACGTCTGAAGTTCTTGATAAACAATGTTTCTATTCTAATAAACAAAAACCTTTTTTCTCTATATATATGACTTTTATTCCAAAATTCATTTGTCACACGGTCGAGGTTTTGTTTGTTAAAACAAAACAGGTCAAAATAGGTCCAGTCTTAAAATAATTCGTAATGAAAATAGGGAAAAAACCTTAAAAAAAATCGAAAACACACAACACTCAAAACAATCGACAAACACGTGCACAAAACATAAAGGCAATTCAACGTTTACGAAAAGGAAGAATTGAGATCCTTAAACGACCTCCAGTAGATCATTACATAAATTAAACAAGTAAATGAATAACAAGATTAATGAACATTTTACCAGGCATCAAGTATAAAATCAGAATAAGATAAACTGTACATTGATTGTATCGATCAGGTATTGAATTTTCCATCTGCTACACCGTAAAGGCTTAAGATGTTGGGGTGGGTAATTCGGCGGAATTCTAACTTTATATAGTGCACAGGTTAGTAAAAATGCATAAAATGCATATAAATTATAGCAAAGTCCCTTGCTCCATGGTTGGTAACTGGTCAGTCATACGTAAAGGAATGCTAAAATAGAATTTACCTGTACAAAACAAAACACTCGCACATGCTCTCTCGTACCTCCAAAACTGGTTGTATTTGATAATCTATGAAAACAATCGAAATATAGTGCTAAATAGTGTAAACCAACTTTTATTTGCGTTCGAGAATTTTTCGCGAGGTTCGCGAGAGCCTCTTCATCGCGTATATTTCTCGCGGCATACCGGTCCTTGAAGTGTATGTGTCCATTAACAATGTATCCAAATTGTCTTGATCGCGAAAATAAATCGTCCTGAACTAGTTTTTCCTTGGTAAATGGCGAAATAAAGTCGTCGGGAATAAAAGTTGGTTTACAGTATTGTGCAAAACATTGACATTTATAATTGTAGTAAAGTTAAGTCCATAAGATTAGGTTATGACTTCTGTTTCGTCGCAACTGTTGATTTTCGGTCTGCACAATGCACGATCTCGGCTCTTTTGATTTTGCTCGAATTTCTGCGGATTCCCACATCTTTCCATCTCGGATTTGCACAAAATTTGCACAAAATCTCATGTTTTTAATTCAGGCATTTGTCTGGTATTTCGGTTTTTACATTGTTTTTGAATTGCTGTTCTTTTGCATTTTTTTCTTTAAATTTATTTCTGCTGTTTGGCATCAATAATGGCGAATTTGTTTCTCCAAAACTGGATTTAGTTTTGAACCAGTTTTGTAAACTGTTCATTTGTTCCACAAACTAGTTTAAAACTAGTTTTAACCCAGAACCGGTTTAAAATTTTTGTAACTGAAACCAGTTCGTTTAATTTACCAAACCACCTCCGATGGCGTTTTATTCGGTTTGCAAAAGAGCGGGAAATATTCCAGTATGGCGGTGATGAAAGATGGTGACTATTCTTATGAAGAAAAAAGTTATAAATTATTATTTTTATTTGAGGACAAACAACGTTTTAACTTAAATGGCACATTCTGATATTTGATGTTTGAGTTTGTTCAATTATAATGAACAGAGTATTTCAAACTTTCATTTTCAAAAATGAATTTAAATCATTTGCACAAACTTTAGCATGTATGGTAAATTTTAGAACATACTGCAAAGACAGCTTAAATATTGGAAATGTAAAGAGTAATTATAAATACCTGGGTGTTCATCTGTCCATGTGTTAAATAATGTGGAAATAAATTCCAATTTTAACTGTTTATTTGATTAATCGTTGAAGCATATTTAAAATGTAATATTTCACTTTAACTATAAGTAAGATAATCAAATAATAGAGATACTTTATGATTTTTTAAATTCTTTTATAATAAGAAAAAAGATTTTTACAAATTTATTTCATTTGTAGTAATTAGGTTAATACATGTATGTTGTTCTGCAGTTTTTGGCAGCCATCTTGTACAAACTGTTCATTTGTTTTACCGAGGTAAACCGGATCGAAATTCAAACCAGTTTGAAAAAACTAGTTTTCACAGGATGAAAAGCCAGGTTTCCCAAATTTGGAAACCTGATGGAAACATATGGGAATCGTGACATCAGTAGTTTCCATATAGTTTCCATTTTATGGAAACCACATAGTGGTTTCCACATAGATTCCCGACATGGAAACAATCAACCTGTGGTTTCCCGTAAGTTTCCCAAGATAGGAAACCATGGAAACATACCCCGGTGGTTTCCACATAGATTCCCGACATGGAAACAATCAACCTGTGGTTTCCCGTAAGTTTCCCAAGATAGGAAACCATGGAAACATACCCCGGTGGTTTCCACATAGATTCCCGACATGGAAACAATCAACCTGTGGTTTCCCGTAAGTTTCCCAAGATAGGAAACCATGGAAACATGCCTCAGTGGTTTCCATACAGATTCCCGACATGGAAGCCACCAATGTGTAGTTTTCCCCATGTTTCCCAGGCAGGGAAACTTTGAAAGTATATCTCAATACTAACCAACCTACCTTTTATTTTACAAAAAGTTAAATATTTAATTATGTTACCATATTTTTACCAATTATAGAAATATTTCAAAAGTGTTTACATGCTGTATCAAAATAATTAACTTCAAACAGTTAAAATAACTAGATGTGTATTTCTGTGTGATTAATTTAATATTTCAGCACCATGAACGCAATTCAATTTTAATGTAATTTTATTTAACTGAATTTTATTTAATTTAATTTAATTTTGAATTTGATTTATCACATAAGTTTTGGTAAACTCGTATAGAATGCGTGAAGTGGAATAGGAAAAAGTAAGTGCATGCAGCTATGTAGAAATCAATCATTTCCGATCCCACTTTCTTGAAGCTGTCTATGATGAATGTTCATTTGAAAAAAATGGAAGTCAGAGCTAAGGAAGGGTACATTTAATGAAATTATTTACAGAAAAGGTTTACTAAAAAGATCGATTAAAAAGTAAATAAAGAAATAAGTCAAGTTACGATTACTGATTAAGGACAGGTGAGAAGTTCCTCAAAAAATAATTAATTTTTTTTCCAATATTTTGCAATTGACATTGAAGAATTATTTTTACGTAATTACATGTATTCACAAGACATCAAGGTACCTTACCAGACATTTGTGTTAGATATCAGAGGTTGGCATTTCTTATATACCGGGGTAATTGGTCAGGAAAAAAAATACTTCAATTGGTTTGTCAAAATTACATTTTTAGTGTTTCAAGTTTTTTAATACGAGTTTAGAAATTGATAAAGATTTTGTTTTAATATGAATTAATATATTAATATAAACTGGTCAGATAAGAATCATTCATCGAATTAGCTTGGGGCTGAGTACTGTCATACTAGTATTTTACTATTAATAGTGAATATTGTCTTTTTTAATTTATTAAATCATTGTTTTTATTATTGGGGTGGGTGGGTTGCTTTTTATTTTTTTTTCTTGAGAAGCCCCCCCCCCCGAAAAAAAAACGCTTTTGAAAAAGTAACTATGATCGGCCTGTGTAATTAGGGACACCTGTCCTCACGTGCCATATCAGGTGGAGACACGTGCCGCGAAGACACCTGTCACTGTGTATTTTTTGTATATTCTATGTGAATTGAGACGGTTTTGTACCTAAAGGGAACAATGGGCTGTTGTCGAGCATGTACACACACAGTCTCCGACCGAAAATTCTTTTAAATTAAGATGATGATTCGTGTTTCTTTTATCATTTAAAAAATTGTATATTCCATAAATAAAGTTATACAAGAGAACATATTTATAAAATAACCTACATTTAAGAAGTTCAATGAAAGAACAAACTATTTAGAATTTTTATTTCAATTTTCATTACTGATTTAAAATAAAACTCTCCTCTTTAGAAATTAAATAATTTTCTATAGGTATTGAATAGATCTTAATTCTCGTCGTGTATAATTATATTAAATCAGAATGACGTTAATAGATCAATGTGAAATCAAAACTGTATTTAATATTGTTGATGGGTTTTTGTGTGAAATTTGTAATCTAACGTACTACAAAGACATTTATTAGATAAATGTTTATAATATAATTCATCACATAAAACGTTTTTCCCCCTTTTTTGTTTAAATATGTACGCAGATCCCCGTGTAGTAAACGCCTGCACTTTTCGCATGGAATTACAATGTATAGGGTCCTAAATGCACATACATTATATTTAACAAACTAAAAAATTTTCAGCCATTTTTTTTTCTCCAAAGGCCATTGCTCTAGATAAAGAAAAGTCTATAATATTTTGCATGATTTTGTTTTCCTTAAGAACAATGGCTTTTAAAGTAGTGCATGCTAAGGCAATCTATTAAAAGAATTAATTGTATAATATATTCATTGTATAATTGTCACGATTGTATTTTTGTGCAGTTCTTGTTGATTTCATTCTATAAAGGTATGAAGTTTGTCAATACTTCAACAAACATTTCTTTATCTATGGTGTACACTACAGTAACTTTATTTTTATTCGCCGACATGCTACATTTTTATATAAAAAAAAAACTTGCGTGACTAATAGACTCGATCTTCAGGCCTGTAGGAAAGTAATTTCCGAAAGAGTAATAAACTAACAGGGATTTTATTTTTACTAGCATACCTTACCAGATTTCTTAACGAAAAAAAAAACATTAAAAGAAATACAGGGCGGGACCAGCTAAAGCTGTATGCATAAGTACAGCCCTGCAATCAACGAGTATAGATGAATTTCGACATCTTTCCAATGACTTCACTTATACCAATCACGACTAAAATATTGAATTAAAATACTGTTATATTTCCTACCTTTGATGAGATGTTAGTTTTGTTCCACCTAGAGATAAAAATGTTTTCAACATTCTGATTCATTTATCAATTTTACGTGTTAAAATGATGTGGGAATTTTTTTTAGCTAAAGGCCAAGGAGTTTAAACATGTTAAAGTACAATGTATATGTAGCAATTAGAGAAAAGTCTAGTAGGTCCACCAGTAATATTGATAGCAGGCTCAAAATCTAATTAAACCCCGAAAAGGAGGGAGTTCGATTAGTAATTTAATCCCCCCCCCCGAAAAAAAACACAACAATTTATTAGCAATGAATTAAACACCGAACTTTTCAATCATCACTATTGAAATAAAAAAAACTGTTCTTGATAATCATATTATAATTGTAGCTTATTTTCATGCCTTTTAGGATACCTGTGGAAAGTTCACAATAAAAAAAATGTGCTTTTAAAAATTTAACATCTTTTGGTGTGACATTATAAATTCATAATCATACATGTAACAGTTAAAAGAAGCGGGGAGAGGTGTGTGTGGGGGGGGGGGAGGTTACTTTCAGCAAGGACGGCCACTACCAACAACCAAGCCCCGAAACCCATAACCCGAAGGCAAATAAGTTGAGGTGTCAAGCAAGAAACAATTTTTTTTTCTGCTCTTGCCTCATGTATTTAACCGCTTTTTTTCTAAAATTTTTATTCCATGAAAAGGGGAAAACTTAATTAAATTCTAATATAAGATCTCATAATCACACTTAATCATAGTGAATGTAAACAGATTATATTTCCCATCCTGCATCGCTCTGTAGGCGCTTTATTTCATTGGTCAATTTACCGAGGCGCCATTTTTGGAGGATCGAGAAGGACGAAGAAGAAGGTGTAAGCAGCTGGTAAATGTGAAAAGTTAAGATGGTTTCACCACCCAGTGTCTTTAAGACTGTGATAAATGCAATGGCCAACGATGAAGGAGTAGTGTACGTATATTTTTGTTAACTTTTTACGGTAAATAGTTGTAATATTTGGCAACAACAAATCTTCACTATCGGAGGCAACTTTTGTTTTGACGCCATTTTGAAAAGTTGGATACCTAAGTTTTAAATTGTTAAGTGTATATATTGCAGAAAGAAAGAGAGAGAGAGAGAGAGAGAGAGAGAGAGAGAGAGAGAGAAATTTGAGACGTTGATATAGCATAACTTATATTATGAAGGCACCGTGCATGTGCATGCTGTATGTTGTAAAATTTCAACGTTTCGCCTTTTATCATGTTTATTAAAATGTATGCTCCACGTGCATGTTCTCTCTCTACATATAAATGAATACTTTTCGGAATTTAAAAAAAAATATTTTAAACCCCGCTCAAATTATCCGGATGATAATAGTTACACCGAACATGGTTTCGTAATTAAATTCAGACTGTATTAGTGTATAACATCCGGTTTGAATACCACATGTGTTTTCTGACTTTTGGGAGCCAACTCTTGTTTTTTTTGGAACTTACGACTTATGGCAAGGTATAAATTAAATATTTTTGGTTCAAAACTTTGATAAAAGCATCGATATTTTTACAAAAAGTGTCTTCAATCTCAGCTTATCCGATTATTCATGAAGGATATCCTCATCAGAACAGATTGTAGCGAATAGCATAACCCTTAATCATATGTATGACGATGATATGGAGGGAAAATATACATAAAAAGTGAATGTAGGTGAAAGTCTGTCCTCTTTTCTGAAGAGATTAGGTTTGTTTTATTGTTTATTGAAATAGTTTACTGCTCAAAAGATTTTTTTTTGTAATGTTTAACCTGTTGAGATGAAGATGTAAAAAAAGAAAATCCTAATAGTGAATTAATATTGATAGTATGTCATGAAATGCAAATGAATCATCAGCTTGAATTATCAGTTTTTTCACAATTATTGACCTGAGTAGGTCAATGTATAGCGAATAATACATACTCCTTTCCATATCGCATCCTAGCCCGAGACACCAATTTCAGCCAGAGGGACAGAGACCCTAGGGCTGATATTGGTCGAAGGTCTGATACAGGATGTGATGTGGAAAAGGGTATGTTTTATTATGTTTATTACAAATTTGGTAATAAAATACAGAACACTTCAAGTTGAGAAGATCAAGAAAATAAGTAAATAATCATGCACAATAAAACTACTTACATACACAGGGTTCAAAATTAGCGAGAAATACTCGCGAAATGCGAGTTGATTTTTAAAACAGGGAGTAAAAATAGAAGACACTCGAAATTTTTAGCGAGTGGTGATTTTTGACCCAAGTAATCTTGTATCCATATTTTTCTGGTAATTCGTCTTGCTTTTTTGGTGAACCTCGGTTGATTCTGTCACCGTTTCCCAATCAGCTGATGCAATTTATACAAAAATGTTTTATTGTAGTTTTATTTGACATATCAAATGTGTCAACCTTGTCAAAATTTACCTTAGATGAAAAGAGTAATCATTAGTTTTACACCAAATAATTTCTCCCATGACTTTTTGAAGATTGTTTTCTGCAGCTAGACAGCCATGTTAGGTGCCCGCTGTAAATATCACACCTGGTTAATTATGCCCGGGATGTTTGACTCCTTTATTCAGTAGCCAAAAATCCCAACCTACCTACCCTTGATCATATTGATTTTCTTTTTTGGAATGTTACAGGAATTACAGGAAATGAATATATTTCAATTTGTGTGTGTGTGTGTTTTAAGGCCAGATTACCTTTTTTAATGTAAAATCATTGATGTTCTTAATTCTGTACTGACCTGCTATAGAAGGACCTGTATTATTATTGATTTAAATGAGCATGAAAAAGACATTTAATCCTTCTTTTAATTTTAGCTTGTTGATCTTCATTTTAGCCTGTAGATTTTATATGTACAGGCTAAAATTAGCCTGTGGTTAAAAAAGTTAATTTCGATCCCTGATACATGTACACGGTATTGTCTTACTGAACAGATTTAGCTGTCATTAGGTCAAAATTGCAAATAATAACATGCTTCTTATATCTGTATATACAGGTAACTCTTGATGGCTTGAACTTCGATTTCTCGGAAGTTCTTGATCGCTTGAAGTGAGTCTCTTGTCCCGATTTTTTCCACTGTATAACTAAGCAGATTTGCACTTGATTTCTCGAACTCCTGATCTTTCGAAACCCTTGATCCCTCGAAGTCAAAATGCAGTCCCACTGTGCTGTGAATTTTACCCTTGATACCTCGAAGTGGCTGTGTGTATACCAAGTTATAATGTTCAAACTTTTGCCATAACTGTATATCTGTGTGTCTGTCTGAGTGTCTGTTGTCAACTTAAACCTTCACCATAACTTTAGAACTATACGTCGAGATAGTGGCTTCATATTTACTTTAGTATGCATCTCCACTAATGAAGTGCTTTCAAATGGCAACAAGGACAATGATTATGTGTCAGTGATCTTGACTGTGACCTGTATGCTAAAAAAATTGCTTTTTCGAACTTTGTTGCTGTGTTTCACAAGCGCATCTTGTTTTGTTGGTCTCAGAGACCAGAAGAGCTTATGCGGTAGTAAAGCGTCCGGCGTCTGTCCGTCTGTCTGCAAACACTACTCCTTAAATTTTAGTCTGATTTCAATATAACTTGGCACACAAGTAAACTATACTAAGATACATAATTCTGTGCATCAGTTTTTGATAAGTACAAACCAGTAGAGCTACAGTCTCGACAGAGACTTCTGGTTATTTTTTCTTCCATCCCGGTTGTTGCTACTGCTATTACATAATTAGTTTAAATTAGAATGCAATAGTACCTGGACATAATTTATCATTTCAGAGAGAAGAAAACTGTGTGACTTTAAAAGAAAACCAGTGAGATAAAATCATAGAAAATGTATGATGATTCAGGATCACAGGATGTGGTCATTTGGTAAGTGGTAATTCATTCATGATTCGTATGTATTTGACAATTGCCTGAAAAAAAAAAATTCTAAATTTTATTTAAATACTGAACTGTGGTATATCAGCTGTGAGCTACAAGAAGTTTTATGTAAAAGCTAGGGCTAAACAATTTGCTCCCTCCATGTTATGTGTGTATTACTATGATTGACATACAATCAGTTCTCTAATACATACACTTCAATAAAACTTTGTCGTCTCGAACCTGAATTGAACAGGAAAAAACTCTGAGATCTCTCCAAAAATTTGAATGAAAAAAAGGAAATGCTTATGAACTGATTTCTTGCTGGTCAGTATTTTGATTACTTAAAGGAAGCTCTAAAAACTGCACACTAAAGAGTTCTACTTTAACATCAGTTAGTTTTATGAAGTTAGAGTGATCTGCCCATAGATTAAGATTATGAAAAATGTTATTTTACAGTCAGTTAGATTATTTTTAATAGATTTTTAATAGATTAAATTATTTTAAGAATTATTTAAAATCAAAAAAATAGATAATTAATTATTTTCATAAATTTTTCCAATGTAAGTAAACAGCAATTATTTCTGCTTGCAGATAGTCCATTGTCTTTGAAAATTTCTTGGGGAAAAGAGGCACATACCGTATGTTCTAAATGAATAAAAAAGGCTCATTATGCACATATTTATATGAACTAGAGGTACTGTGAGCGATGAGCTCACTAAATGATACCCCCCGCCTCCCATATGGTTATAACTGGTGAAAAAGTCCATGTTTTCCTGTGGCTGGGAAACCCAAAATATGTGTCGGATCAAAAAGTAAAATAGGAGGTGCACAATGGCAACATGTAATAAAGATTCTGTGAAACTTTCATCAAATTTCATTCAGTGGTATGAGAGGAGTTGCGGATAAGAGATGGGTACCCCAAAGCGTAACAGACGGACGGACGGAACGACGTACAGACAGACGGACGGACAGACAGAATTAACGATTACTATATACCCTCCCGCTTTTCAAGCGGGGGGTATAAATATGATAGATTTTTTTCTCTCCAAGGAATAATTTCTGCAAGTCATTAAGTTTTTAGAGTTTCCTTTATTTTAAAGATATTCAATGAAATTATTTGAAGTATTAAATTTTGGTAAATTTTATGATACTAAAAGGTTATATGGATGAAAAAACAGCATGCGTGTATGACAATAGGGCTTAAATTTTTAATGTCTCTTAATTTTTGAGTGACATTAAAACAGGAATTGTCTTCAACAATAGACGAATTTCACATTCCTAAGAGTTTTCTCCAATTGTTGGCGTATCGCTCATTTTTCCCACTTTGTCCTTTGTAAGTTACTTGTCAGTATTTTCAATCTTCAAAAATATTGGACAATTACAATCTGTATCTGTATCGGCAGAGTATGGGGGCAACATGAAAATCATAATGAATATGTTCATACTGATTTTATTTCTAAGATATTGTCCCTCAAAGTTGATACGGTTAAAGACGGAAAACAGCGTCTTAAGCCTGTTGACCCCAGATCGACCCTGCGAAGGGGAATAACTTTTGTAAATGTGAAAATCCTTTATGGTATATCATATAGATCTAAAACTGACTGAATTTTGATCAGCCAATTTATGAACATGATGAATGGATTGTAAATAATGTTGGACAATATATGTAAAAAAAAAAAAAAATTAAATTAATTGTTTATTTATACATTTGTGGTATCTCTCCCATTGAAGTTTAAAAACTTGTTATTTATTTCTTAAATAAACTGAGCGTACATGCAATACCGGTATAAAATTACTCATAAGATGCATGTATGCTTAAACCATGATAAAATCATATGTGTCCAATGCAGCATATGATAAGTCATTAATATACAAGTACATGTGTTTCTATACTGTAATACGTATATATTGCATTATTTTTAGGTCCTGTTCTGTGGATGCCCTAAGACAGTGTCTACCCATCACTCCATCTGATATCACTTGTTCTGAGCATATTTCTCTCTCAAACTTAAACTACAGAGAGCCTGTGGATAGTGGATGAAGAGTGACCTTGGACCAATTTTCTAGGTCAAAGGTCAGTATCAAAATCTACTGTATATCTTTTTTTAAAATCGTAGTCCAGAGTATATTTCTCCCCTGCCTGGTGTAATCTAGCTTTTGTGCAATGGGGTGGACTCCGTGGAGGGTCTGCAATGATCTTCAACCAATTTCTAGGTCGAATATCAAAATAAAAAAAAATCTCTCCCAAATATTTTTGTTATTATAAAGAGTATGTTTTCTCTCAAACTAATCAAACTTAAAGCAGGGTTCTTAGTATGAGATACATGTAGTAATATATTCTCAATGACATAATAAGGCTGAAAACATTATTTATATTATTTATATTTATATTAGGCCAGCGTTGGGCCAACATTCTATTACCAACTTGATAAGGCCGGAATTAAAAATATCTTTGTTTCCCCTAACCCGACCCTGAATTCTCAAGGTGGGTCGGTAGGTAGGAAAACAATTTTATTTTACGACAGCAGCTTTGAAAATACATTCTAAAATTTAATAGAAAAACTTAAGTAAGAAAAGTACAAAAGAAAGCGATTTGGGGACAAAATGCTAGGCATAAAACATAAGATGTTTAAACATTTTTAAAGAAAAATTCATTATTAATTAATTTACAACTGTTATTTAGTTGAACTTGTGAGATATCTCACGCCAGAGTACATTTATATAGATCGAAATTCTCAATACGCAAAGACCGGACATCCGAGTATATTTTCAAACCTTCCATCAGTCCCTAGTGCTTCTAGACATCCATAGTACTTTTTGAGAGCCATCAGAATTGCAGTGTTTCTAGAGCATTTTGCTTTAAAGCTAAGAACTAAGTGTATAATTTTAAGTCGCAGGTCCAAATACCAATAAGGAACGTTGAAAACAGTCTTTCAAAAGGGACCATAAAAACTTACTAGTATGTCTAGTCTCAAAAAAGTACGTCTAAATTTGGAGCAATGGGGAAATGTTCAAATGTCGTCCAAACAAATCTCGAAGGGATTAAAAGCAAAGAAACAACCAATCTTCGAGAACGTAAGTAAAGAAAAATACACTGGGCGTCTCAGGAAGCTGAATCATGATTTCAAACCTATTTGTACAGAGTATTTAAACAATATTTAATTGAGCCAAACCGAATCTAGAAATGATAAAAATGCTACATGTATAATCAGTGTCATAGTCACAAAGTTTAACCCATAAATAAAGGCATTAAAGAAAGAAAATCTGAATTATATTTATCAGGATGAATATGCAGACATATTTACAACAACTCCTATGGTTCCGTAATGGCATATGGTAAACATAAGAACATAGATGAATTGGTTATTAAATTAAAACTCAAATTAAATAAAATGCAGTGAAAATGAATGATGTGTTCATTAGGTGGACCCCTCATCTGTTCATTAGGCGGGCCTTATACATGTACCATGTATTACGTACCTAAATTCAACAGACAGGTTTGTTTGTTGTTTACCGTCCCTTTCGAAAATTTATTCACTCACATGTAGAGGCCAAGACACCCTCAAAACACTCTTAATTAGTCGTGGTAAATTTTATCATCAAATTGTTTCAAGAGTGAAGAATTCTAGTTAGCTAAAGGCATAAGATTGAGACGTCGTTGTTGTTTTATTAAGAACTTTTTCTCAGTAATCACATCTTGGCGCAATTTTCTTCAACAAATCACAATAGAACAATGTCGGCCGTTCTGCTAAAAACTGATTTTGGTGAAATTGTATTTTATGAAACTTCGTTAACAATAAAAAATAATTGAATCTTCTTATTTAAAAAATATTTTCAGTCGGTGCCATTTAATAGGGTCGGTCGCGTTAGGGGAAACAAAGGTATTTTTTATTTTGGCCCTACAAATATTGGGCCAACCTTGGGCCAACATACCACTACCAACTTGATTTGACACATTCTTAACGGGTGTACTACAAACATCGGGCCAACGTTGGGCCAACATACAACTACCAATTTTAAAAATCAATTTCTTTAAGTTGTATTATATACATTGGGCCAACGTTGGGCCAACGTCAGCATCATTCCTTCCTTGGAAAGTAAAGTGAATGGAAATTGCTTACGTTGGACCAACGTTGGGCCAACATAGGAATTCTGTCATGGTCGAGAAGGTTGACATGGTAGCATTGGTCCAACGTTGGCCCACCGTAGTTCCCCCAACTCCAACCATACAACCTTTTACCAGTGTTGGCCCAACATAGTCATGCTATCTGGGAAGGTCGATCAGGTTGAAGTAATGACTCTCTTTGTTGACTATTCATAAAGTGATTGCACACTCCGAAGCTTGTAATAGGTTTGGCGATGTCGGCATAAATTCCTAGCCAAAACAAAATATCTCTGGCTCGTTGTTTGATCTTTGCCAGTCCTATGTGTGTGTAATGCATTTGTTTAAGCATATCTTGTTTCAATGAGTAAGGTAAAACCAGACGTTTATTTTTCGTTACATATCCATCGTAGTATCCTATTTCATCTTTGTAAAACCAATAAGGTTTATCTGTTTCCAGGCAATCACCTCGAGTGTTTTGCCATCCGTCTAAGACTACATGCTTCAATTGTTTCAGTTTAACATCACTTATTAACATCGTTTGCCATTTCTTTTTTTCGAATTTTCCAATCTTCTTTTCGTTTATAGGCAAGTATTCAAGGTATGTATTTTGAATTTGTCCTTGTTTTCTTGACGTCCTCTATCGTTGCTCTACTTAGGTGTCGGCAATATAAAGTTCTTTACCTGGTTATACTTTACATTTAAATCTTTAACTTGCTGTCGTAGCATCATTCTTTGTCTTCTATGAGGCTCTGTCGCACGTGGTTTCTTAAATTTTTAAAAAAATAGTTTATGGTCAGTTTCTATGTTGATAATGTATGGAAAATTTATAACATTTAAATTATTTCCTTATTTTTATACCGGTTTCTAATTGTTATTAAAAAATTTTTAAAATGGAGTTCTAAGAATGGGTTTAACGCTGTCACTCTTAATTCCTTGCACGATTATACTTTGAATTAAAAAATCCTTGACCCCGTCAAATTCGTATGACTTGGCCTTGTTTTTTTTAGATCCATAACATAACTGTCAATATGCTCTGTTGGTCCTTGACTTCTTGAGTTAAAAATATGCCGTTCAAATATCATTAGATTCTTGGGTTGCAGTATTCCTTGAAATTATCCAAGACAGATTTTAGCTTCAATTTGTCCCTGGCGTCCTCAAGCCCAACGTATTATATATCTCCACCTCATCTGGGCCGATCAGATGAAGCAAAATATTTGTTTGTAATTTATCTTTTTGACGTTATTCCAATCGCTGTGAAATATATTTGAAGTAACAGTTTTTTTAAAGTTCCTTTCCAGTGAGAGAATTGACAGCGGG